>NW_026082337.1:0-938 GCF_006386435.1 Epinephelus moara | reverse complement strand
TACCTAAAGGAAGCATATATAGAGTAAATAGGATTGGTCCGAGCACAGAACCTTGCGGAACTCCAAAACAAACTTTAGTATGTAAGGATGATTCATCATGAACGTCAACAAACAAGATTTAAACCAGCTCAGTGCAGAACCTTTTAGGCCAATTAAGTGTTCCAGTCCATATGCATTTTTTTTTAAAGTAGTACATGAGCACAGAAACATGATGGAGAGATGCAAAAAATCCTTAGAGTGGCTTTATCGAGGCACTTTCCAGTGTATGCCCTAATCCATTAGTTAACTCAGTAAAATATTACAAAGATGGAAAAAGAGAAAGACAATGATAAAATCCACACAGACCATGTACACAAGGACACAAAATTAAGATCACTAAATATTACAGTTTACACAGGGAATCCATAAGTATAACATCAGAATGGTTCAATCCAACCTTTAATATTTTGATGGGCAGTTTACACAGATAGTCCATAAGTGTAACATTCAGGAAATAAAATCAAACCTTTAACACATAATCCATCAGTATAACTTTTTTCCAGAGCTGATTGTTGTTCCATTGTTATCTGCTGTGTTAGTGGATCCAACCATTGGGAGATGATGATTTTTTTCTGATTCTTAATAGTATTGTTTTCTTGGCTGTAGTTCACAAGTAGTTGCCAACTCTTTTCCAATGAAAGTAGCTAGCACTAGTTCCAAAAAGTCACTTAAAGTCTCCAGATGACATCATATGCTTACATGGATGTTGATGACGCCTTCACAGACTGAATCACCGTGACCTTGATATAAACCTCCAAGGTAGAAACTGCAAACTGTTGTGAATTGCAGTGATATGTGAATTCAGTAAACCTGTTCATTTGTGTTATTTTCAGCCATGACTGAAACATTTAAAGATATATAGTTCAACACCATGGTTCATCCTGTCTGACATTTCTGCT
>NW_026082336.1:0-1185 GCF_006386435.1 Epinephelus moara | reverse complement strand
TCACTTTCTCACCAAAGTATGCAGTGTAAGTAGCGACATTCTGCTCCTTGTCTGGTAAAATTTTCTGCCATGTGACTTGAACAACATCTTTAGGTTGCATCAGCTGACAGGTTAAAAGAGCGTCTTCTCCCACTGCTGCCATCACAGTCTGCTGAGTCTCTATCACAGCTGCTAGACCTGCAGGGAGGACAGTGTCAGAGGTGAGGCAGAGGTGTGTGCCATTGTATGGTGTAAACCACTGAGTTTTTGTTCTGTGCATATGACAATAAACTTCTTACATCTTGACAGGACTCAAGGTCAAGAGCAGGTATAAACTTCCCTGCAGGGCGCACTTGTGAGCATTCAAAAAAAAAAAATTATTTATTTATTTACTTTTTGCATCAGCACATATGCAGAAATACACAAATATATAAAAATAAAACAACATCAAATAAAAATAAAAGATGCGGAAGGGGTGCCCTGTTCTCCACATGAGCACCTGCCCTGTAAAACGTGTTTGCACACTGCAATGGTGTGAACCGCCGAAACTACAATGAACACAGCAGTTACACAGCTGTGGTAAAGAGAAATAAATCAAATACAGGTCTGTACTGTATAAAATATGAGAAAGACAGATTTATGTATCACTTCCTCGTCTTTGTGAAAGACTCACACCGAACCAAGGAAATATGACTTCATGGTGTCACATCTTTACTTCTTACTGTACTGTATCTACTGTCAATATGCGGAAGTTTAAGTTGTCTCTATGTGCAGCAGGTTTACACAGTTTTCTCTGCTACTTACCTTTCTGAATGAGTCCCAACGCACAAATTAAAAATATAACTGCATGTTGTGGCATATTTCGGCATACTGTAGCTCCCGCTGACATTTCTCTCTGTTAGTCCTGTTACTCTTAATTAAATAAGTAAATAGAGGTTTATGAATATTCCTTGTTGTCTTTCTAAGTACATTCCCTAATGTTATACTGTGCTTTTCTTCAGCTAGTCCTGTTATTAACTGCTTTCCTACTTCTTCATATCTGTTGTAATCCCATTGTACATGTCAGGAGGCAGCGTGCACGTCCCCTCAATATGTGCATTTGCTCCCCCCAATAAAAACATTAAAGACTTTTATTCTGAAATAAATAAAGACATTTCCACCATATACTGTTACATAAAAAAATCAAGTGTTTGATGCCCCAAAATT
>NW_026082335.1:0-1039 GCF_006386435.1 Epinephelus moara | reverse complement strand
GCAGGTATTTAATAACCTCAAGCAGATATCTTTTAACGTTACAGTCTTTAGTATTTTTGGTTATGATCCTTCCACTGTAGCTCTGCAGGGAAACACTGTACAGGGGAATAAAAAGTGGGAAGCAGTAACTTCATTGATTATTTAAATCTCCAGATACGCCAAGTATATGCGCATTTACGCACGAGGCACAGCAACGTTACTTCATTGATTATCTATCTATTTTTTTTAGATTCAATTTTATTTATATAGTGCCAAATCACAACAAAAGTCATCTCAGGGCACTTTACACATAGAGCAGGTCTAGATAATACTCTTGAATCTATCTATCTATCTATCTATCTATCTATCTAGGCCATAAGCATAGCCGATGCCAATGTTTTGAGGTGCAGTAGGGGCAGGTAATATAGATATAACAATAAAGGCGAAAAACAAGTAGGTTTCTGGTTTTGGTTTAATTTCTGTATCAATTAGCCATTTGAAGATGAAAATGGGAAAAACACATGGATTTCCGTTTTTTCTCATTCACACGAAAATCAGAAAATTAAAATAATGCATTGTATATTTGTTTATCCTGTTATAAAACAAGTTAAACAAAGCTGTGGACGGAGGGTACACCTACAGTAGCGAAACGTTCATAGTTCGCATCTAAGTTTAATATAATGTTGAATGTTGAAAAAATATATATGAACAAGTTATGGCATGAGATGTATAATGCTTCATAAACAACGGTAACTTAGATGGTGATCTCCTTCCTTTCTCGGTCATGTTGATCTTTTTCTTTCCTAATCATTTGAGTTTGTGAATGGTGCGTAAATATTGCCGCCGCAATGACTTGTGGGATGGAATTATCTCCTTTCCTATCGCTTAGGAAGGTCCGATGTATCCTATGCTAAAGGAGATCTGAAAGGAAGCATTGAACCTTTTTTCCTTAGTGTTTAGAGAATTCAAACAGCTGTTATCATGGCGGCCACTAAATTACTTCCGGGTCATTTCACTCAGCTAGGAACCTTCCTAAGTAAAAAAGACTTTCCGAGTATGT
>NW_026082334.1:0-1482 GCF_006386435.1 Epinephelus moara | reverse complement strand
CACTGACATGACACATTTGAAGCTTTGATTCAAGCATTGATTTGTGTTTTTATTGTTTTTGATGATTTTTAAATTGTTTCTAAAGTTCAACTGAATGTTTTTGTTTTTCCTGTGAAGCACTTTATAACTTTGTGTAACACAAAATAAATGTGATCGGGCACAACGACCGTGCCAGGTGAAGAATAGTTTTTTGTTTCATTTCGCTGAAGATGTCAAACATCTATAACTCCTCGTCTCTGGCTGAAATCCTCCAATCGCTGTCACTTCCTAACACATCACATCTGGCGCCAGAATTAGACGAACTAAAATTATGAACTAAGACAAAGAGTTAAGTTCTCTGTTTTCGCAGCAGTGATCTGCCCGCAGATGAAGCAATGTAGGCTACAAAAAGAAGAACTTAATTTCGCCACTCCTCCCTCTCATTCACTCATGACTTCTTATACCCACCTCGCTCACACTCTCTAACTTTCACTTTCGTCCTCACTTGGGAAACTCTCTGCTCTCCACTAATCTAATCAAGTTGAATCCAAACTTTTCTTTATGTTTCACTGTAAAGATGATTTGATTAGACTTATTGAAGGATTATTATTTTCATAAATACAAAGCACTGTGATGACTTTGTTGAGTGAAACAGACAAAGTGAGTGTGCAGATATCACAATCAGCCTTATGAAGTCTAATGTGTCAACTTTTAAGCCCTAAACTCCCAGAAACAACACTGAGGACATGAACTTGATGTCCACTGTGTAGCTATATGAGCATGAATAGAGTTGTGTGTTTTGTTCTTCTTTGTTTGAACAAATCTTGTAACCCTTGTAAGCTTGTAACACAGCAGGACCAGGGGTCCGTTTCACAAAGCAGGTTTAGTGAAAACTCAGAGTCTGTTAACCCTGAAACCAGAGAAAGAGGGGTAACTTAAGTTACCGTAGTAACAGACTCTATGAACCTAACCTGGTCGGGACCAGGTTTTTCTCAATGAACCTCGAGTTTCTCTCTGTCTCCGCCCTCTTTCAGAGCCACACACTCCATTTGATTTCCTCATTCATTCAGTCAGCAGGCGAGTTTTGGCGTAGCCGTTCTGCCGTCTGTCATTTTAAAAAATCATTAAAGAAATCAGAGTCAGCATATTAGAAGTCCATGAGGCACAGTAGGTGGCGACTTTTTTCATTAACATGGCATGTCCTTTTGATAACGATCCCGTGGAACTGCGCAGAGAATTAAATAGCATTAGCACGTTCTAGCATTTCCAGACAATTATCTTTTTGAGCTGTATATACCGTTTCACGTCACAGTCCATCATCTACATACACAACCCGTCCTTACATTTGCAACATTACCAATCGCAGTCATGCTCTCACATTCCAGCAGATATTGTGTGTTGCGCTCATAGACTGTATAAAAATGCGCTGCGTTTCTTTGCAAATGGAAGTTTTTTGGACAATGTCGGAGACAGAGAGATCATTGACTGAAACCTGCTACAGCT
>NW_026082333.1:1700-2931 GCF_006386435.1 Epinephelus moara | reverse complement strand
TCACCACGCTAAGTTTGGCTCATTATTTCCCCTTAAACCACAGGCTGTATAAAATAATGGAAGTAGCAGGGTTTACTCCTGATGTGAAGTCTCAAGTTCGGCATTTCAGCCGACGCCATCTTGGTTTTTCTTTTTAGCCATAAGTGACCGTATTTGGATGAGAGGGTGGAGCTGTGGAGGTGCAAGGGGTGGATTTGACACACCCGTGTTGTCTCCTCTCCAGCTGACTGCTTTCGTTCAGACTTGTCTAGTATTAGAGTGACATCTGGCATCTTGCAGGATTTGAATCTCTGGTCTCTCAGGTTCCAGTGACTGCTAAAGCTACTGGGACAAAAAGACTCATGGGAAGAAACCAGACTGACCAGACCGCCCTGGCGTCAGGCCAGTCCCGGGCCACGCCGATACGGAGCTGGGAGGAGGACGGAGTGTTCAGGTTCAGCTCCCTCTGCTGCTCCTGGTTCAGCTCCTCCAGTAAGAGGAGTCGACCCGGCAGCTGCTCCTCCTCCAGCCGCTGCAGAGCTGAGAGCAAACACAACACACTGGTCAGCTGCTTTACTCAGCCCAGTCGCCACAAGAGAATGTTGGCATTGTACGTTTCTGCGAGCCGTGGATACGTTACATACGCACGTTTCACACGTATCATAACAACATTTCTAAAGTGATTGAGTACATGAGCTGACTTTGTCATCTGGAGGTGGAGGGGATGATGGACAGCTGGACACATCGGCGAGACGTCCAGCTGCAGACGACTGCAGGCCACTATTCAAACCAACAAACACCGGTTGTTTTTGGCGACCCTTCGCAGTGTTTTCCTGTTTTGTGGCGCCGAGCCTGGATGTTTTTCACAACACATCATTGTTGGGAACATAAATTTCGGGCTTCACACGGAGGCACCAAATATTTAATTGGCTTTCGGAAATAATTAATAATTATTAATAATTAATAATCATGTTAAATACTGTGACTTAATTAACATTAAATCACCTCGTGGGGCACCATTCCCGTAAAGGGAAAAATGATAGCCAGTTAAAGATATCAGTCTCATAAAGTAGGCTAAACTATTAATTTGGAGTTTGATAAATAATTAAATTAATGACAACAACCAAAATTAACAGTAACGCCTGAAGGATTTCGGAGTTCTTGACACAGCAGAGGTTGACTATTCATTCACTCTTGTGCAACATTAAACAGACAGCAGGCATGATTCCAAAGAATTATATTTATTCACAAA
>NW_026082333.1:0-1069 GCF_006386435.1 Epinephelus moara | reverse complement strand
TGGAAACAGGCAAAGAACCGGGCTGATATATGGTGGGCAGGCTGATACGGCTGCCATGAAGGCCTGGTACGGAATAACCGGGACATGCGCTGGCTAACAGGGCTCTGGTGAAGCTGCGTGGGCCAATCAGCCGCTCATAATGATTACAGAAACAACCACAATGAATCCACAATGTCAGGGCTTGATGAAGAGGGTGGAGGGGAACTGTGGATGAGTCAAGAAAGTCTATTGTCTTTAAGTCTTAACGTACAGAGAAGATGAATAATTAAAGTGCAGGCTGACGTCTTGGCTTCACTTGAATCAGAGCGAGGAAGACGTGAACACATTTTACTATAAGGATGGTTATAGTCCGTGAAAGGGCCGCTCTGTGTCTACTGACATGTTCACGTGTTTTTATGTCACAGCCGTGCTGAAATATAAAGACGCCTATAATCTGGGTTTAACCTGTTATCTGTCGGCCTTGTTTCTTATGTTTGTCCCTGGCAGACTGAGCTTTGACTTCACAGAGATCAGTATGTTTGGAAAGCTAACTGAAGTTACACACAACCTGGTGAAATGCCGCTGTGTTCTGTGTTGACTCTGTGTGTTCTGTGTGAAACTGCAGCGAGAGGTTCCTCAGGTTTCTTATTAACGATGATTAGTCGGCAGTGATGTGGTCGGACCAGCTACCTTCACGTTGTCGTAGTTGAAGTCGCCCTCTGGCGTCTGGCTGGTGATCTTGTGTCCGTGATGTGCCTCGATGACTCGGTCGAAGAAATCACAGAACAGGACGTAGGACTGAGCGTCGCCCGCGACACAGCCCACAGTTACAGGAGTGGACCAGTCACCTTCAGACACAAACATCACATGGACACGTTTACACACTCACACTGACAGTACTCCCAAATCTAAGGAGAATAAACTGACTTTGTGTTTCTTGAACTGTTCCCCATTCACTTAAAGGTATACTCTGCAGGATTTTCCCATGTAAGGCGGTGTATGTTTATGCCTCCACACTGGCGACAGCTGCGGCCAGAGGCATTATGTTGTCAGGTTGTCCGTCCTCAAGAATGAATTGATTAGATTGTGG
>NW_026082332.1:0-1124 GCF_006386435.1 Epinephelus moara | reverse complement strand
TAGTTCTCTGAGGTGTCGTTGGTGTAAAACACTGCGGGATGTTAAAATGAAAAGAAAAAACACTTGCAAATTACAATATAACTGCAAAACTGAACTTGAAAGTGTATTTATATGACAAATATTAGCATTATTCTATACAATATACAGTACATGGTTACACTACCATTCAGATATTTCACTTGTTATATTGACGCTTTTCTTCTTTCATTTAACAGAAATAAAAATATGTAATTCAGACACCAAACGACTCATTTACATCAGACGCAGTTTGGGCCTCAAAAGAAAAAAATAATTAAATGATTTCAGCTCCCATTTAGTTTACGTCCTCACAGATAATACTGATTGAATCTTGTTTCTCCTCAAATACCCTTTGATTTAAATTTTATTTTCCAGTCCAGAAAAGCTCGGATGACCCTCGACCATTACTGAGCCGTAAAGGTGCAGTTGTGCTCTAAATATTTTTTGGGAAAAATTCCTTTGGTTTTAAACAGTTTTAACCGCTTGAAACCTAAGCCAATTGATGTTTTCTAAAACAAGAAATGACCCAAATATTAGCATGATATTCGTAAAAAGTTACAAAAAAGTAAAACAACAAAAACAGAAAATGACCCTCTGTAACCTTATTCATTCATTCATTCATCTTCTAACCGCTTCATTCTCTTGAGGGTCGCGGGGGGGGCTGGAGCCTATCCCAGCTGACATCGGGCGAGAGGCAGGGTACACCCCGGACAGGTCGCCAGACTATCGCAGGGCTGACACATAGAGACAAACAACCATTCACGCTCACATTCACACCTACGGACAATTTAGAGTTATCAATTAACCTAATCCCCAATCTGCATGTCTTTGGACTGTGGGAGGAAGCCGGAGTGCCCGGAGAGAACCCACGCTGACACGGGGAGAACATGCAAACTCCGCACAGAAGGGCTCCCACACCCGGGATCGAACCGGCAACCCTCTTGCTGTGAGGCGACAGTGCTAACCACCACACCACCGTGCCGCCTGTAACCTTATTTTAAATGTATAAATATGATAACTTTTTTTATTTCCCCCTAGTTTTCTTTCTCTCTCTCAGCTAACCTCTTGACATCTTTTAATACTTTCTTGCAATTTGCAGGATATGT
>NW_026082331.1:0-1003 GCF_006386435.1 Epinephelus moara | reverse complement strand
AGATTGCAGGGCCGGAACTAACTGTTGTATAATATGTGGTAACACATGAAATTAATATTCTCCTCACATGCTTCTGGAAACTCAATTTTATACGCATTTATGCATATATAATGCATATGTACTAATAGCATTTAAGAGTCCTAATAAAAGCTTAACACAGTCGAAAGCCCCTCTCATGAATCCTGGCCATATTAACTTTAGTCCTGTAAAATGACAACACATTCATCAAAATCACACTGTAAAATCCTTCGCTTTAAGGACTACTTGTACATGTAGATATGCAGTGTAATAAAACCCTACTGGAATGAGTTTTTGATATTATCATTGAAATTAGTGTGTGTGTGTGTGTGTGTGTGTGTGTGTGTGTGTGTGTGTGTGTGTAGACAGAGCTCTGGCACACCGCAGGAAATGAACACATTGGGTGGTTCCCTGTCATCCATGCCATAAATCTTCTCTTCAACACGAGAACACTCTATATTTGGTTTGTAGTCTTCACACCAGCCTACTGACAAGAGTACATAGTGTAATATGTGTTTGGTTTCGAAATGTTTGAAGCTGAAGTTGCTGATGCATGTGATTCCCAGAACTCAAATTTAGAGTTTCAGTGCCAAGGCTCACCCAAATGTCAGTGCAGACATGTAGGAATCCTCCAAAACCCATTATGGGCTCTGACTAATAGTTGGCAAAGAACCACTCTGTTCTATTTCCCTGTTTGGACTTTATTCCAACATATACCAGCTTCCACAGTCATGTGTGTGTGATCTTGCATGAGCGGTCATGTGTGCTTGTGCAGGTGTACAGTGTTAGCATGAAAAAAGGAGTCAGAGACACAACCCAGATCCCCATCTCCTCAAAATGGCCACCCCTGAGGATTTACAGAGTACTATTAACAGCCAAACCCTCAAGACCTTTTGAACACACCGTTTTGTGTGTTTTTTTGGCAGCTGGGATCTACACATCTCAGGAAATGGCTCCATTTTTTTTTTTTTTTTTTTTTTTTACA
>NW_026082330.1:0-1157 GCF_006386435.1 Epinephelus moara | reverse complement strand
GCTAATACACATGGTACATCACAAGAAAACATTAGCCACCACATTGATTTCTGTTATTAATCATCCATTATAAAGCCATAATATACGACGCTCTTGACATGCATCATGAATCTCAGCTAAAGATCATTCAGGTTAAATGCAATTAAACGTGATATTACCTTGGTGTGTGGGGTCTGTTCGGTGAACTTGGTGCATACAGTGGGTGATTTCTACTTGTAGCACACACTGCACTTTATTCTTTTTCAGCTTGTAATGATTCCACACTCTTGACATTTTCTGTCGCTTTCTTTGGCATATCTCTTTTTGTCTCTGGCTGTTTTCCTGTCCTTATTCCTCCATTGTTTTATAACCGGCGCTTCATATTCATGTTACTGCTGGCAGGCTATTAACAGCCAAGCTAACGTAGACGTGTCATACCACAGCAATAACCATCCACGTGAAACACTGTGAGTTGTATAATTGCACTGGAATTAACAAAACCTCGATGAAAATAATTTGCCTTTAGTCTACATCATCAATGTTAACGTAAACAAGCTAATAAAACTGCAATAATGGCCCATTTAAACAAAAGGATGGTTGTGTTCGTTGACAATACAGAAGGCGCGAAAGATGGCTAAACTAAGCTAAAGTTAGCTCAATTAAAGTAAGTAATTAAATACTAATTTGCACCTTAATACTGCTTATCCAGTCAGAGACCAAAAGGGCCAGTGCATAAACACCACCTGGGATCTATCTGTGCACATGATTGGTTTTGATAGTTGCTATGGAAACAGAATCACTCAGATGATGACATCACTGGAACCCAGCATTCCGCCCTTTGAGATATCACAGTACAAATCAGGAAAGTTTGTAAGTAGGTGTAGATTGGAGTGTGTGAGAAGGTTTCACATACAGCAGAGGATGTCAAACCTTAGAGACGCAACGATGGACCACCAGGGATTGTGTCCTTATGGTGTACGGAGCCAGTCTGAATGTGTTTTCAGAGCTTTACTGCTGGCCCAACCAAAAAACAAGGAGCAGTTTCTACAGCAGTACATGCCGGCGATGAACTCTTTTGCAGTGTCTACACCAGGAGCGGACCCAAAGATGGCTGCCTTCAATTTCGAAGAGATGTTTGGTATGCTATGCTATTGTTTAAATATATCAATCATAATTTT
>NW_026082329.1:0-1546 GCF_006386435.1 Epinephelus moara | reverse complement strand
GGCTTTATAAATAAAATTGATTGATTGATTAGTTCCTTGTTGCTGGAAAGCTGGTTTGCAAACCTTGTGTTTGCCTTGTGTTTCTTTGTTCCAAAGGTTCTGATCCGAGGAAGCTGGTCGCTCGGGGTCCTTGCAGAGTTAGACGCTGGGTGCTAACTCACTTAGTTCCTTGTTGCTGGAAAGCTGGTTTGCAAACCTTGTGTTTGCCAGAGAGTCTGTGATCAGTTGCCCTCCCTTTAGTGGTTTGGGCTATGGAGCAGGGGTTCGGGCCTCTGCTGTCCAGGCCCAAACGGGAAGAGATGTGAGCTGTTGAAGCTCCTGGCGACCTGGTACACATGCCTGTGACATCACAGAGTCACATGTCACTGTAAAAGGTCTTGTCCAATCAAGTTTTGGGACTTGAGTCTCACTGATACCCCATTTACACGTAGGAAAAACGCACATATTTTCATGCGGTTTGGCCTCTTGTTTACACGCAAACGGAGTTTTTTTCACGGAAAACGATCATTTGTAAAAACTCCGGCCAAAGTGGAGATTTCTGAAAACGCCGTTTATGTGTTGCCGTCTAAACTGGGTGAAACGGGTTTTAGGTTCTGAAACGTCACAGCATGCGCCAGCAAATGCTTGACATCTTGTGAGCGACCTATGTTTACACTTTGTTTGGCTACTGATCATGGATGCTGTTAAGGTGGTACTCATTTTTACGTTTGTGCAAACGCTTTGTTACGGCCTTTTTCCACCAGATGCGTGTCGGTTGCGTCTCCGCTCCGGCACGGCAGCGGAGCCGATAGGATTCAATTCTAGTCAATGTGTGTGTTTCCACCGGCTGCGGCTGTGCTGTGTTCCAGCTCCGTCTCAGCTCCGGCACTCCAGAGCAACAGACACGCAGGACTTCTATTTTTGCCGGACGCTGGAGCACAACGCAGCAATTCAGTACAGAGCAGATCGTGCGGGGCAGGAAGTCGTGCACACAAACAAAATAAAACATCCGGTTAATTTTCAAAATAAATATATTTCCCTGCACTACACCTTGAAAACTACATAATGGGCAGAGGCAGGCCTGAAGTCAACAGTTCAGAGGTTTTCAGACGTCATTTCACCCCGTTGACACCATGGACGAGGAGATATTAATCATGGCAGTGCACCGAGATGTCTTCCGGCGGAGCTGCACCGCTCCGCACAGCAAACGCAGCCGGTGGGTATTGACGGACGGCGGAGCACGCAGCGGATAACCAGCGCTGCTGTTCCGCAACGGACACGTATCCAGCGGAAATCCGGCGTTTAAAGCGACATTTAGGAGTAGCTCCACTTCACTGTCAGTCCACACAAACGAACCTCTCGCTATGTTTATTGTTTTGAAAGGAACAGGAAGTCGTGCGTCTCGTTGTTGTTGTTGTTGTTGTTGTTGTTGTTGTCGATTCTGAGGATTCTGATTGGCTTGCATGGCTTCATCCTTCTCCCTACACTGCCGCCCATAGCTTTGGCATAGTTATGACGGCGCTCCAATCCAATTCCAATTTTATTTATAAAGCCCAATATCACAAAT
>NW_026082328.1:2402-2847 GCF_006386435.1 Epinephelus moara | reverse complement strand
CAAATTTAGAAAACATTTTCATCAATTTGACAACGCGTGCGCAGCATTTAGAAAATGCGCTGCAAAGACCACAACACAACACATTGAAAAAAGCAATGCAAAGACCACAACACAACACATTAGAAAAAAGCGATGCAAAGACCACAACACATTACAAAAACGCGCTGCAAATAGGCCGCAACACAACGGAAGTGTTTCCAGGGGACACTTAAATGTGATGCACACGTCCGGACAGGCTTGTTGTTNATGCAAAGACCACAACACAACACATTAGAAAAAAGCGATGCAAAGACCACAACACATTACAAAAACGCGCTGCAAATAGGCCGCAACACAACGGAAGTGTTTCCAGGGGACACTTAAATGTGATGCACACGTCCGGACAGGCTTGTTGTTGACGCGGATTTCGAGTCACAGCTCAGCAATAGTAACCAGCTGCAGCCCC
>NW_026082328.1:0-935 GCF_006386435.1 Epinephelus moara | reverse complement strand
ATCCTCCATTTGACATGAATTCTCCTGTAAATCAGCATCATATCAGTTTGACCTGTCCCCTCAACTACACAGGCTATATAAACTGTGTTTGACTGTAAGGTTAATATTTTCAGAGGAAAAAAAATACAAGACAACAGCTTTCATTAAGGCTCAGTCAGATACAGTCAGGGCTTCACATCTGTACATTTGATTTTGTAGCCTACTGAATGAAATTACTTGTTGCACAAAAGGAAAACAATGAGAGCTTATCTCAAGGAATATTAGCTTTTACCTAACAGTCTGACAAGACCGCTTGTCAACTTTAGCCAACAGTATTAAGTAAGGGGCTCTTGGTGTGTTAGTGGATAGAGCAGATGCCCCACACACAGGGCTTTTGTCGCAGCAGCCCGGGTTCGACTCCGGCCTGTGGCACCTTGTTGCATGTCACTCTCTCTGTCTCTCTCCCCCTTCACGCTTCACTGTCGTGTCAATTAAAGGCAAAATGCCCCCCAAAACTTAAAAAATCATATCTATCATATCAAAGGCCTGCCACATTGGCGCAGTCACCTTAACTAATCTGGTTAAAACAAACTCAATCCAGCTGCACGCTAATGTTAATGTTGAGCACTTCACATCAGATAATGTTAGCTAGCTATTTAACTTGCCATGAAACGTAGCTAGCTAATTTAGCTAACATTGGCTAGCTAGCTAACGCAGAGCACTAATGTTAGTTAGTAATATTATTAGCTAATGTAGCCTACTGTAGCTGACTCCCATTCAAACCATCAATGTTTTTGATACATTTCATGAAAGTAGACATGATGGTAGGTAGGTTGTGATTGTAGGTTGTTGTTTATTATTATGATAATGTTAGGGTTCATCTTCCAGGCTTACAACTATCAGGCAGCTAGTTGATTTTAGAAAAGATCCACCAATTACCAGTACATTTTATCTTT
>NW_026082327.1:4465-9145 GCF_006386435.1 Epinephelus moara | reverse complement strand
GGGGGACAGACACCGTTTGTATAAAACTATAAAACACACACACACACACCACACCTTCAGCATCTACACACCGTGATACAGATAAATGTACCTGCATGTTAGGGCTGAGTGATGTGGATATATATATATATAAATCATCTCTGATCATCAGGCTGTTTTGAGACATTAGTTTCTGACAGAATCACTGTGCTGCTGCCAGAGGAGCCGCTGAATGAGTTCCCTCTGAGCCCACGCCACAGTTTATCCCACACTACTGAAGCTCATCCTCTTTTTCAAACCACCATCATAATTTCACTGTCAGACATGTTTGTTGTTGCTGTGGGTAAAAATATGACGTCAATATGTCAACAGGTTGAAATATCACAAGTGTCAGGATATGAATTGTCCTGTATCAGACTGATGTAGACTGATGCGATGTAGACCGATATAAACTGATACAGACTGATGTAAACTGATATAGACTGATGTAAACTGATATAGACTGATGTAAAAAGATACAGACCGATATAAACTGATACAGACTGATGTAAACTGATACAGACTGATGTAAACAGATACAGACCGATATAAACTGATACAGACTAATGTAGACTGATACAGACTGATGTAAACTGATACAGACTGATGTAGACTGATACAGACTGATGTAAACTGACACAGACTGATACAGACTGATGTAGACTGATACTGACTGATGTAAACTGACACAGACTGATACAGACTGATGTAAACTGACACAGACTGATACAGACTGATGTAGACTGATACAGACTGATGTAAACTGACACAGACTGATACAGACTAATGTAAACTGACACAGACTGATACTGACTGATGTAAACTGACACAGACTGATACAGACTGATGTAGACTGATACTGACTGATGTAAACTGACACAGACTGATACAGACTGATGTAAACTGACACAGACTGATACAGACTGATGTAGACTGATACAGACTGATGTAAACTGACACAGACTGATACAGACTAATGTAAACTGACACAGACTGATACTGACTGATGTAAACTGACACAGACTGATACAGACTGATGTAGACTGATACAGACTGATGTAAACTGATACAGACTGATACAGACTGATGTAAACTGACACAGACTGATACAGACTGATGTAGACTGATACAGACTGATGTAAACTGACACAGACTGATACAGACTGATGTAGACTGATACAGACTAATGTAAACTGATACAGACTGATGTAGACTGATACAGACTGATGTAAACTGATACAGACTGATGTAGACTGATACAGACTGATGTAGACTGATACAGACTAATGTAAACTGATACAGACTGATGTAGACTGATACAGACTGATGTAAACTGATACAGACTGATGTAGACTGATACAGACGGATGTAGACTGATACAGACTGATGTAAACTGACACAGACTGATGTAGACTGACACAGACTGATGTAGACTGATGTAGACTGATTTAGACTGATGTAGACTGATTTAGACTGATACAGACTGATGTAGACTGATGTAGACTGATTTAGACTGATACAGACTAATGTAAACTGATACAGACTGACACAGACTGATGTAGACTGACACAGACTGATGTAGACTGATTTAGACTGATACAGACTAATGTAAACTGATACAGACTGATACAGACTGATGTAGACTGTGAGATGTCACTGAAGGCTACAAACAATCAGAGATATATTTCCCCTGGTCTTTAACTGTAACTGCAGTAAAACTTTAAACTTTTCATTACACATTAGTTTGCTTTAAGTTTTATAAAATTAAACATCACGTCAGCAGAGACAATAGACCAACAGTGACTGACAAACTCCACACAGACCACGTGTGTCCACACTCACCCTGCACTGCAGCTCGTACTCTTTGACGATCTCAGAGAATCGCTCCTCTTGACTCAGACCAGCGCTTGCTGCATCCAGGCCGCCAAACTGTCAAACACAAAGCAAACCTATTATTGGTCCAGTGTCAGAGGTCATCTTCATCAGTCAGAAGTCATCTTCATCGGTCAGAAGTCATCTTCTTCATCGGTCAGAAGTCATCGTCAGCAGTCAGAGCAATGAAGACCAGACAGAGAATGAAACAAAGTCACACAGGAAACTCTGATCAATTATTAATCAGCTACATGCAGCCGAGTTACCTTACACCTGTGTGTGTGTGTGTGTGTGTGTGTGCTGCTGTCGAGGTCTGATGGTGAAAGGTGAGGAAATGTTGTAAAGTGAGGGTGGCGTGGGTTTCCTCCAGGTGCTCTGACATGTTCTCCCTGTGTCAGCGTGGGTTTCCTCCAGGTGCTCTGACATGTTCTCCCTGTGTCAGTGTGGGTTTCCTCCAGGTGCTCCAGCTTCCTCCCACAGTCCAAAGACATGCAGGTTAATTGGTGACTGATTGTCCGTAGGTGTGAATGTGAGTGTGAATGGTTGTCTGTCTCTATGTGTCAGTCCTGTGATAGTCTGGTGACCTGTCCAGGGTGAACCCTGCCTCTCACCCAGTGTCAGCTGGGATAGGCTCCACCCCCCATAATCACTAGCAGGTAAGTGGTTATGGAAATTAATGAATGAATGAACACATCTGACACATGATGATCTTTCAGAGTATTTGTGTCTAATCTGATTAGATGGAGAATATTGGTCTAATAATTATTGATCAGAGCAGATTGGATCTGATAGACGAGGCTGTGACAAGTTAGAGAAAGTGTGTGTTGTGTGTGTGTGTGTGTGTGTGTGTGACCTTGTCGTGCAGCAGCTGGTCCAGGTCTCTCTGCAGTCTGTTCACTGAGCTCTCTGCTTCAGTCAGCTTCAGCTTCATCACCCTTAGATCCTCCTCCAGACGACTGTTCTCCTGAGTAAACAACAACATCAACACACAGGTTAACACTATCAGATTTATTCTGCTGTGTGTGTGTGTGTGTGTGTGTGTGTGTGTGTGTGTGTGTGTGTAGAGCCTGAGCAGGTGTGTGTGTGTGTGTGTAGGTGTGTGTCCTCACCTGCGTGGCGCTGCGCAGCTCCTCCTGCAGCTCCGCCTCCTGCGCTTGCAGCAGCTGCAGCTCATCCTGCAGCGTGCCGCGCTCCGTCTCCACGTGCTGCAGCAGAGCTTCACTCTCCTGCTCCGACTGACTGCGCAGAGCCGCTAACCTATCACGGAAGTCTTGCTCCAGGTCCCTGCCAATCACAGAGCACCTTGTTATTGATCACGGTCTGATTGGATGACACGTCTGATACGTATCTGAGAAGCTAAAGTTAGCTCCAGCAGCTAAAGGAACAGAATCATAGTGTAAACTTATGACCATATATGGACAACGATGCAGCCGTCATCAGAGCATATGAAGCTAATTTAACAGGCATGTTTAGGAACAGCAACAGGAGAGGGAGCAGGAACAGGAGAGGGAGCAGGAACAGGAACGGCAGCAGGAATGGGAATGGGAACGAGAACAGGAGCGGGAACATTCTTTGTTAAATGCACCTTCTTTAAATGTCAATTTGTCATCAATCTCAACTCCTAGGTATTTGTATGAGGCTCTACTGGTTCGCCATTAATTCTGGATGTTGGGACCAGGATTCCCTTTTTTATTAAAATCAATGACCATCTCTTTTTTTTTTACATTGACCTCAAGAAAGTTGTCTGAACACCATTTACTAAAACTTTCTCTGTTTCAAAACCCTCTAGGGACGAGATACCGTTCTTTAAAAAACCCACTACCGCTGTATCATCAGCATATTTAACATAAGTGTGGTCAGGGGAAGTTCCTTGACAGTTGTTGGTTTATAAGATATATAGAATAGGTGACAGTACGCACCCTTGTATAACTCCAGTATAAACCAGTATAACTCCAGTATAAACCAGTATAACTCCAGTATAGACCAGTATAACTCTAGTATAGATCAGTATAACTCCTGTATAGACCAGTATAACTCTAGTATAGACCAGTATAACTCCAGTATAGATCAGTATAACTCCAGTATTGACCAGTATAACTCCAGTATTGACCAGTATAACTCCAGTATAGATCAGTATAACTCCAGTATAGACCAGTATAACTCTAGTATAGACCAGTATAACTCCAGTATAGACCAGTATAACTCCAGTATAAACCAGTATAACTCCAGTATAGATCAGTATAACTCCAGTATAGACCAGTATAACTCCAGTATAGACCAGTATAACTCTAGTATAGACCAGGATAACTCCAGTATAGACCAGTATAACTCCAGTATTGACCAGTATAACTCCAGTATAGATCAGTATAACTCCAGTATAGACCAGTATAACTCCAGTATAGATCAGTATAACTCCAGTATAGATCAGTATAACTCCAGTATAGACCAGTATAACTCCAGTATAGATCAGTATAACCCCAGTATAGACCAGTATAACTCTAGTATAGACCAGTAAACTCTAGTATAAACCAGTATAACTCCAGTATAGACCAGTATAACTCCAGTATAAGTCTGACCTGATCCTGGTCTGGTTGAGAGTCTCCATACTGGCGTGGCGGTCGTCCACCTCTCTGACCAGCTGCAGGTTCCTGTGATCGGCCTGATCCAGGTCGGCCTTCACCTTATCACGCTCCCTGCAGGCCTGCTCCAACACCGCCCTGCACACACACACACACACACACACACACACACACACACACACACACACACACACACACACACACACACACA
>NW_026082327.1:0-3323 GCF_006386435.1 Epinephelus moara | reverse complement strand
TCCATAAGAGAACAAGCCTAGAGTCACACACACAGAGACACACACAGAGACACACACAGAGACACAGAGACACACACAGAGACACAGAGACACACACAGAGACACACACAGAGACACGTAGAGACACGTAGAGACAACAAGAGATTTTGGCCACATTATGAGTACAGTCTACAATAATCCATCACTGTGAATGTATGGAAGCACATTAGGGTCAATATTAAATAAATTCATAAAGACATAAACAAATATGGAGATGAAATAAATCCTGAAATAAAGAAATGAGTCTATAAATATATAACTGAAAAAATAAACATATTATAAATGAATGGAACAATAAGTGTGTGTGTATATATATATATATACACACACACACACACACACACATAGTGCCTAGATGGAGTAGCGCTAGCCATCTGTTTGTAACTGTTGATGTACCCACATGTCCTGCTGTAGTCTTTTAGATCTGTCTTACTATGTTATTTATTTTATATGTTTGTACTGTACTATGGACCTTCCCTGTGTCCGGAATAAAGTTTGATTGATATATATATATATATATATATAGTATACATACACATGACTATAGAAATACATAAACAAAGAGAGAGATGTAAATATATAAATAAAAGTAAATATAAATAATAATAGTAATAAAGTTGAATAACTGAATACATATTTTTTTAAGAAATGTCTACTTCATAATTTCATATCTATTTATAATTTTATGTAGTATTGAGGTAAATGGTATTCCATATAATATGGATGAAAATAGAGCATCAGTAGAAGCAGTCAGACTTATTTTGTAGTTTCAGCGACCACACAGAGAAAGTTGATCTGATGTGGACTCGACCTTTGACCTGAGAGCTGCAGCTGACCCAGCAGCTGCTGACTGCTTTGATGGTCAGTAACAGATATTGGCCACGTTTCCCAGTTAAGAACGATCTTAAGACTTAAGAGCACAGTTAAGAACGTCTTAGCTAAGAAGGGTCGCTAAGATAAGAGTGTTTCCCAGATGTGTTCTTAATGCCCTTCTTAGGGTCGCTCTTAAGATCGCTCTTTAAGACACTCTTAACAGGAGCTGACCACTATCGCGGTGCTGAAACTAAATCAATCGATCTCAGGCACATCGATCACCCACCACTTCATCAGCGCATAAGTCACACACAGCGCTGCTACCTAATGCACTAATTCCCTGCTGCTCGTGTGTATGTGTGTTCTAATAATTCTGATGAAAAACTAAGACAATAAATATTTGTTAATGACCTATTTTCATGATGAAAACAAGACTACGACTAAATAAGAAGTAGTCTTGGTAAGAGAAACATGAGGAAATGTGTTATATTTAAACAAAAATATGAAAGACGGACAAAAGGACAAATGAACTTAAGGACCTGCATTGTATCCTGACCACATTGTGTCCTACTTGCATTCATCAACGCTGTGTCTCTGCTAGGGATGGGTCACGATTTTCGAATTTTCGAATAGTCGTTTTATTTTGAAAAATCTATTTTTGAATGCGACTATTACTATTTGCCGTCTTATTTCCCCCCTTTATTTGACATGCAATTCAGCTCCTAACCGCACGAGGGCAGTATAGGATTGCTACAGTGGCGTGAGATGGGCTACCAGCTAGTTTGATGTTCTTCTACAAACAGGAGAAACATGCAGAGACTACTACAGTCATCAAAAAGTTCCGTGTGGAACAACTTCGACAAAATAAACGAAAATGAGGTGCAGTGCAAACTCTGTGAGGCAAAGCTTGCGTATCACAAGTCTACAACAAGTATGCACAGTCATTTGAGAGCGAGGCACGCAGGAGGCGACGAGGGACCGTACGGCCGGGCTCAGCGGTGCGACACGTCTGCAGCGCGAGTCCCGTAGCAGCTCGCCCCCCTGTTAATCAATTACAGCGGCTCCACCGGCAACCCCCGTCTGTCGCACGACAACTCTCTATTTTACGCGGCTCTTCTATTTTTGTTGCGCTACGCTCCCCTACGCGACCCTCCAGCAGATAAAAACTACATGAAATAGTGTGCTAAACGAGCACAATGTGTTTTTAAATGAATAAATCATTATCAGAGGTGATATGTGATGATTTTTTTTCATGCATTTACCCATGTTTATCCGTGACATTGTGTAAATGTCTGTGGCGGACATTTGAAAGCGAGTAGATGACAAACAGTACAGTAAACTTGTAGATAACTCAAATATATTTAATAACTTAGGTGGAAAATGCTTTAACATTCCATGCAGCCTACATGCAGCCTCTCGGCTCAGCAAACGGTAAACAACCCTGCTGGCTTCTCTACGTGTCGCTTCCATACGCAGTCAGTGGAGCCCAAATGAATACGCCGCGACGCTACGCTGATGTGACGCTTTGCAGCCGGTGGAGCCCGGCCGTAATGATGAATGGATCTCTGTGTGCGTGGCTCCGGGAGGGGATGGGGAGGGGAGGGCGATTATTCGAAAAATCGTCGAATAGTTACCATGATTTTCGAATAGTGTTTTTGCTTGTGCTGCCCATCCCTAGTCTCTGCTAATGATGATCTTAACGTGACCAGTTCACAGAACGACAAAATTGACAGATTTATGGACTATATCAATCTACACTGAGAATCAACACACCAGGTATAAACTGACAACGCCTTTATATAGAGTAGCGGGTGGAGCGTCCCTTGATGAGGTTCCAGCTGAGCTCAGTTACACCTGTCAGTTGCCTGATATCTGTGAAATGTCGCAGGTTTGGAGGGTGGATGTGTTTCTGTTGTGCCCTGACACATTTTTTGGATGCGGTAAACTATATCATATGTGCATTAAGATGTGGGATATGTGCGGACAAATTATGATAAATGATAGCCATGATAAGAGCTTAAGCTAAGAGCGAATCTGAGAGACACCTTTTTCTTTCACGCAAGGCTTAAGAGCGTTCTTAAGAAGCTCTTGGCGCTAAGATCTTAACTGAAACGCAACCATTACCTGTTTAACAACATCAACTCTGTCTTTGGCCTAGCTTAGCACGAAGACTGGCAGCAGGTGGAACTGTTAGCTTAGCACGAAGACTGGCAGCAGGTGGAACTGTTAGCTTAGCACAAAGACTGGCAGCAGGTGGAAACTGTTAGCTTAGCTTAGCACAAACACTGGCAGCAGGTGGAAACTGTTAGCTTAGCACAAAGACTGGCAGCAGGTGGAAACTGTTAGCTTAGCACAAAGACTGGCAGCAGGTGGAAACTGTTAGCTTAGCTAAGCACAAACACTGGCAGCAGGTGGAAACTGTTAGCTTAGCACAAATACTGGCAGCAGGTGGAAACTGTTAGCCTAGCTTA
>NW_026082326.1:0-1105 GCF_006386435.1 Epinephelus moara | reverse complement strand
TTGCATTTTTATTACACTTTTATGAGAGGGACCATTTTGGGCCCCTAAGTTAAAAAGAGTATAGTCATTTTTAAGGTGCCCCAGGGGTTAAAGCTGCCAACAAAAAGCCAACACGCAGACTGGAGGAGGCCAACCAGACCCCAGCCTGACCCAGACGGGGACCGAGAAAAGAATCTCCTCATTAATCGGGTCAGAATCTATCTCTGGCATAAGTGGTGGTGGTGGAGACACAGGTGCACTTGCGCCGGAGCAGAACGGTAACTAACAGCCCTCCTTTTTCTTGCATTAGTTAATTTAACCTGACAGTACACTATTGTCCAAACAAACAGGCTTACACGTTACACAGGTACACATTTTTATTGTTTCTTTTAAATGCTGTTTCAGAGCCAGGCACCAGCGGCATGGCGTCCAGGTCCTCTCCACCGAGCCAGGCAGGCGAGCGCGTGCCCTCCGCCTGCTGGGCCAATCATCACGGCAGAGGTCCTGGAAAGGCAGACAGAAATATGCCGTTTATTGGCTTCAGTTAGCACACTCGGGACAATTAATAACACGCTAAAAAAAATTAACTAGAATCTAAAAAAACAAAAACAAAAACAAAAAAAAACAAAAAATGAATAAAATGTTTAAATGACTAAAGGTTGTCCATTGTCTGTATTGAATATCCCTATACCCTAATAGGCTATACTTGCATTACATTACTGATTAAATAGGCCTACTGTAGAGCACTTACACAACGTTCAGGTATACTTTACATTTTAGAAGCGATGAATGAGGTCCTGTTTCCTCCGTATAGCCCCCAGTGGAGGCTGTGCTGGCCACGGTTCCCTGGGCATTGGTTCATCTGGCTGCGCCGGCACATCAAACAGCACTCCATTGTCTAAAGCAATATTGTGCAAAACTGCACAGGCCAAAATGATGTTGCACACCCTTTCTGGGGTATACAGCAGCGTTCCCCCCGCTGGTCCAAGACAGAGCCACCTGCCCTTGAGCAACCCGAAGCAGGGCTCCTACGTGACCTGTGTGCGTGTGTGCGCACTGTTAAACCTGCGCTCCTGCTCTGTGGCAGGGTTTGCCAGCGGGGTTATATGGTATTCCGTGAGGGGAT
>NW_026082325.1:2024-2303 GCF_006386435.1 Epinephelus moara | reverse complement strand
CTCTCTCTCTCGCACACACACATTAATTATTATTAATAATTATTAATTATTTCCGATAGCCAATTTATAACATTAATGGTGTCCCCTTGGTGAGGCCTAATATTGTTGTTCCTAATATAATTGGTGCCTCCGTGTGATGCCCAGAATTTATGTTCCCAACATAACTGATGCCTCCGTGTGATGCCCTAATTTATGTTCCCAACATTTGGCAGCTAAAGATACATGTATTTTGTGTTCACCAGAACCAAAAAGAAAGTGAATACTCAAGTTAAATGCTTC
>NW_026082325.1:0-1799 GCF_006386435.1 Epinephelus moara | reverse complement strand
TGCTTGATTGACCCTCCTTGACTTAATACTAATAATCACACCTGCATGTATGACCTCAACCCTTTCTCTAACTCTACAGTAATCTGACCTTTGAAAACTTAGAACATGACTAAATGTCCACACTCTCCAAAAATGTCCTCACTCAGTCCAAACCTGAGGTCCTCACAAAGATAGAAGTTGATCACACACACACGTCCACAGGGCAGACAGGTGTGCTGGGCTGCATGACACTGTTTATTTGAATAAGCACAAGTTTTAGTTACAGGACATTTGAATCCTGTTAATGATAAAGGAAGCTTTGTAAGTTCTATTGAAAATCTGTAAATCTACCTACTGACAATATCTACAACTGAGTGTGTATTCAAAAATATCCTTAAATTGAAAGTTAACTTGTGCAAGACACTGAGCACCAGATTTTTCAATGCTTTTTGTCATGTTTTTGTCAAATGTGATGCAGTCAAACACACAACACAACACAACACACATGAATGAACACTGCACTTTCATACCTGCACAGAAACACATCCAAATACCAAATGTCTTTACATCATTTTCCCATTCTGTTAAAGGGCCTCAGGCTACTAAAAATGGCTGTTGAGCCCTCATTCCCTTTTGTTCTACAAACACAGGAGAACTGTTGAACTCAGTGTCCTGGGTTCCTCCATGTTTCACACCTATGTGTGAAATGCCAGCCACTGACCCTGTATTTCAACTGCCGGTTGAGTTTGGTGTGAGACCTATGATGTCAAATTGTCAATTGAATTGATGAGCAACTTCAAACCGGTCTCTCTCTACAACACTTTGGCTTGCTGTTAAGAGATCCCTGTTTTATACACTGTAGGAGTTTTACTACCTTTTTTAGACAGGGAACAAAAATAGGATGTTTTCTGATCTCACCATTTGGCTATGGTAGCATAAGAATCACTTAACAATGTTCAAGTACTCCATGAAATATTAAAAACAACCAGTTGGATGTTTCATTGCAAGACAACAGAGGATTTTATTTTGGAAGAACAAAAAGGTAACCGCTTTCCCTCCTCTTGTTTTTTTCAGTGTCAGTAACACCCTGTTTTTGCCCTGCACCAATTTTCCCAAGGGGATAAGCTGAACTTGAAATTCATACCTGCACATGTGCACAGCCATGTTTCATATTATGTCAGCGACGTCAGCACCGAATGCTAACTCTGCAGGGATAAAGAGCGACCAGTTCCTCAGAATACAGCACAGCAAAGACTGCAACATCCTTTTCACTAACCTGGCACGTTCACACAACATAGATCACACACATATACTAATATAATTTGGCTTTCAACGTACTTATACTCAGACAGGGAGCTCATTGAACTTCACAAGTTTCCATTGGTCTCTTGTCCCATACTGACTATGTTTTTGGCCATCTTCTTGTAGTACTCTGATCAGCCATTTTTACCCGCAGGCCATGCTGACTCAAGTGGCCATTTTGTCTTTGTGTGTTCTCGCTCAGCAACATATTTTGCTTTTGCTTCACCATGTGTAAAGTGGTGCATGGAGGAGTGCTCTGTGCTCCTATTGGTCAAAGTCATGGATGTGACAGAATACAAAAAAAATAATCAGACATGCTCTGCCACAATATGATGAGGCATCAAAGATGCAGTGTTGGTATTCACTCCCTGTGACACAATAACATTTGTCATGTAGTAGTTTGTTTTAAGTTTAGCACCCCCTGCTGACTCTTTTTCATTAATTCAACTTTTATTCAATGTCGAGAAATCACTGAGGGACCCCCGTGTATATAAATATATTTTGCTGTCATTTCAGTT
>NW_026082324.1:0-4002 GCF_006386435.1 Epinephelus moara | reverse complement strand
ATCTTTTTATGTCTCCATGCCAGTGATAGCCGTGGCTGGAGGCATTATTTTCTGGGGTTGTCTGTCTGTACTATTCTCATGAATGTGATATCTGAAGAAAGCCTTGAGGGAGTTTCCTCAAATTTGGCACAAACGTCCACTTGGACTCAATGATGAATCGATCAGATTTTGGTGGTCAAAGGTCACTGTGACCTCACAAAACATCTTTTAGGATAACTCAAGAATTCATACGCTAATTATGACAAGATTTTACACAAACGTCTTTTAGGATAAAATGATGAAGTGATGAGAGTTGTTCTAGTTTGTAAATGTTTTTCTGTTTTTATTTTTATTCATTTCCTCAACAGGAAGAGGCATAGGCAAGGGTTTACTGTGCAAAGTCGCTGAGGTAAGAATGTTTTCCTAGACTGTTAAAGCGCAGTTTTCTACAAAGAATTGTTCATGTGTGATGAAGAGGTAACAGTGCATGACTGTATTGTGTTCTCAGGTGGGGAAGGATAAGCAGTGTGTGCGTCTTCAGTTGTCTGTGTTGGACTGGAATACGCCCTCTCGGGACTTCTACGCTGCTAAAGGAGCTCAGGACCTAACCGACAGCGAAGGCTGGCACTTTATACGTTTTGACAAACAAAGCATGGACAATTTAGCAAATGAAGCTCCAAAAGATTAAAAGTCTGCAAATTAACTGTGTAACTTTCTGTGAAAGACTGTGGCTGGTAAACATTCACCCTGTATGAGACAAAATAAGCTGTACTGTACCTGGTTCCTCATTACCTTGTCTTTCTCCTGTTTTATAAAAATCATGTCCTGATTTAAACTTTTCATATTTACAAGGACCTACCTGTGATTTATAAATACGATTTTAAATACTCTACCTTTGACCTTCCTTCATTTTAAAGACAAGGTTGCATATGGTTATGTCTTGTTGCCTTTCAAGTGCAGAGTGTAAATTTAGTTTGCAGACATGATTTCCTAAAAGTGTTTGCATGTTGCATATCATATATTTGTGAATGTATATAAAATACATTGGTTGAGATGATTTAAATCTTTTAAGGATCTGGTGATGCTGGCTAGTGTCCCATCCGCACAATGTGACTTGACACAAGTAAATCTAATCTCAGCTGTGACACCATATCATTCCAGTGGGCGGCGAACTTAACCAACTGAAAATGATATAATTTGTCAACTCTCTTAGTGTAGAGTCAGGGAATGCTGTGGTTAAATACATGCATCAAAGCAACAGTTACTGTTTCTTAGTTTGTATGATTGTATCAGACCAGGGGCCTGTTTCAGAAAGCAGAGTTAACAAACTCTGAGTCTATCCCTGAGCTCTGAGATAACTTCCCCTGAGATGGAAAACTCTCTGAGTTTTCAGTTTCAACACAGCTGATCTGAGTCAGTTCACTCAACTCTGAGTATGTTCTCTCCGAGTTAAGGTCATGCACGGGGAATGAAAAAAGCGGTCATCAATGGAGTGCCAGTATTACAATTCACCATGACAACAGGTAAATAAAAGGCAAAACCTCCATTTTCAATCCGGAGATATCTGCATGAATATGCCGACTGCAAACATTTATCTAAAAAAACAAGACTCTGAGTCTGAGCGGGGTAAAGTTTCAATGAATTAATATAATAAAGTATTATTCAGTGTTACCCATTAATTCATCATTGGGTCATAGCCTACTTTACATTTTGAATATATCTGTACAGCTTTAATCTGACAGGGACAAAACACGGCCAGCAAATGAAGATGAAAAATATAGTCGAAGATTTAAAATAGATGTATTTATATCAAAGACAGAGACATGACTGTAAGCTCACAATCTGATCCAGTAATAATGTGTTTGAATACAGCAGATTTTGAATTGGAGACATCTCTTTGAATCTTTGGCCCAACAGTGTTTAGTGGCTTTATGTCAGCTACTTTAACACATGTAAATTTAAAAGCAGACAATGAAAGTCTGTTAATATCAGTTTAGACTTCCGCAGCCTATTAAAAAAAGGACTCAATTTCATTTTGCAGCTGCACCACAATCCTGCTCATCATGATCAGTAACATATAGTCTCCAGTATTACAGGAATTATGTTCCTTTAATGGGACCAATCACATTTTGAGTGATAGAGATAGTTATTGATGCATAGGCCTACTTGTTTTTACTATTTAAACCTAGATTTCTTTTTTCAAATAATTTTATTTCTATGATTGAAACTGAGATTACATATTACATGCAATGAACATTTAAGTGAAAGTGTTTTAAGAAACTGACAACTGTCTTGTGTAAAGAGTCACAGTGTTATCTATCTATCTATCTATATATATACATATATATACATATATATATATATATGACGAGGATAAAACATGCATATGCAGGTATAAATATAGAGACTAGGGGTGATTTGATACTAACTAATACCAACCAGGATCCCACTGAGCCCTAAGGTCAGAAACACCAATATCAAAAGCTTCTCTTGTACATTTGTTTGTTGGAGTTTGTATTTTTATGAAAAAAGTCCTTTCCTAATATTGACTAGAATAACGAATTCTCAAATTAATAACAGCGCGACGTAGGCAATTTCTTTTTCTTTTCTTTTTTTTTTTAAATGTGAACGTTTTAATTCATTTGTCTTTAATTTTGAAGACGAAATCAACACCGGAAGTGATTCCGGCGGTTTCCGCTGGTCTGATTTGTAGTCTTTTTACTTCTCTGAGGAAGAAGACAGTTTGACAGGGTGAATGTGGACAGTGATAGATTAAACAAACATGAACTTTAAAATCCGGGCTGCAACTAAAGAGGACTGCAAAGACATATCGAAACTGATACTGGTGAGGCTCAGTACAGGATTGTAACCAAGCTAACCTAAAAATAGTGCTTTGCTTCACCATGCTGAATTTAATACACCTGACTTAAACGTTATGTTGCGTTTGTTACATTTGGTAAATTGCCAAATGGTCGAGAGTGCATTCACACTAAAATGTCATGAAATCCCTCTTTTCACAGGAGCTGGCGGTTTATGTAAAAATGCCTGAGCAAGTGAAGATATCTCATGAAGGTAATTCTGCACTCAAACTATAGAAACAATGCTGAGAACAAGCTCAGGTTAAACTTATCACTGTTGTAGTTACATGTTATGTGTCACAGGAAGCCATACCTGTGAGACAACATGCACAAAAACTGGTAACTTACTGGGTTGGTGCTGATGCCTTGGAAATAAATGTGGTTGAATGTGTGTGTTTGGTCCATGGAAGTTATTTCTGCTCTCTTCTATGTATGAGTTACTCTTAATGCATGCAGTCTCCCTGATAACTGTATCATAGGTTTACATAAAGGAACATGAACATAAATTCAAAAGCCAGACATTACAAAGTATGATAATGATGTGTACAATACTTTTACTTTAAAGTACTTTTAAAGGTACCTGGTTACGTTTTTGACCACTAGTGGCGCTGTAGAGCAATGTTATGACAAGCGAGTCCACGAATTGTTTGTATCAGGTGTTCTACCAGCACGAGTACGCCACACACCACGAGCACATGGATGTCATGGTTGACATCTCTGCTGACTGAAGATAACACATATCAACATGTGGTGGTGGTATTATGCTCCGTACGGGAATCAATGCACCAATAAAAGAGGAATAGAAGAAGACTGCATGCAGGATTGAAACATTCACTTTGCAAATGTTTTATGAGGTAGGAAATGCTTTCAACATATTTATGAGTAAACAAACCTGCAGATTTAGATGTGACAGGTTGAGATCCACAGCTGAAATGATTAATGTCTACAACTTGTTTCTTGTCTAATGGACTGTTTTGTAGTAATGTCACCGTGTGTTTGGATCTCAGCTGTTATCATTAAATACTAACAGAGTTGTAAACAAAAAGTAATTAATCTTCTAATGTTTTGAGCATTGATGTATTTGCTGTGTCTGTTTGTGTTTGGGCAAATTTAAATGATCTGTGTTGCTGCAGTTTAGAGCTGGAGCGGGACGGCTTCTGTCAGA
>NW_026082323.1:0-2928 GCF_006386435.1 Epinephelus moara | reverse complement strand
ACATTTTGATTTAGGCTTTTTGGCAAAGTATAAAATAAACTGTTCGTATAGAGAATACAGTAGAATAAGTAATGATATACTTTCTCTAGATGGCATTGCTCTGGCCTCTAGCACTACCATAAGAAACCTCAGAGTAATATTTGACCAAGATTTGTCTTTTAATTCTCATTTAAAACAAACCTCCAGGACTGTGTTTTTTCATCTGTGTAATATTGCAAAAATTAGGCCTATCCTGACCCGAAAAGATGCAGAAAAATTGGTCCACGCTTTTGTTACCTCGAGGCTGGATTACTGTAACTCCCTATTATCAGGTAGCTCTAGTAAGTCCTTAAAAACTCTCCAGCTAATTCAGAATGCAGCAGCACGTGTACTAACAGGAACTAAGAAACAAGGTCAGATTTCTCCTGTTTTAGCTTCTCTGCACTGGCTCCCTGTAAAATCCAGAATTGAAGTTAAAATCCTTCCGCTAACGTACAAAGCTTTAAATGGTCAAGCTCTGTCATATCTTAGAGAGCTCATAGTGCCATATTATCCCACCAGAACACTGCGCTCTGAGAACGCAGGGTTACTCGTGGTCCCTAAAGTCTCCAAAAGTAGATCAGGAGCCAGAGCCTTCAGCTATCAGGCTCCTCTCCTGTGGAATCAGCTTCCTGTTGTGGTCCGGGAGGCAGACACCGTCTCCACATTTAAGACTAGACTTAAGACTTTCCTTTTTAATAAAGCTTATAGTTAGGGCTGGCTCAGGCTTGCCCTGTACCAGCCCCTAGTTAGGCTGACTTGGGCCTAGTCTGCCGGAGGACCCCCTATAATACTTCTCTCCTTCTCACTCTCTCTCGTGTCCTATTACTGCATCTTGCTAACTCGGCCATTCTGGATGTCACTAACTCGNGGGCTGGCTCAGGCTTGCCCTGTACCAGCCCCTAGTTAGGCTGACTTAGGCCTAGTCTGCCGGAGGACCTCCTATAATACACCGAGCACGTTCTCTCCTTCTCTCTCTGTCTCTCTCTCTCTCTCTCTCTCATGTCCTGTTACTGCATCTTGCTAACTCGGCAGTACTGCATGTCACTAACTCGGCTTCTTCTCCGGAGCCTTTGTGCTCCACTGTCTCGCAGGTTAACTTATATCGCAGCGGTGCCTGTATAGTGTGACATGTGTGGCTGTGCTACTGCCGTGGTCCTGCCTGATGCTTCCTGCTGCTGTTATCATTAGTCATTAGATCATTAATCATTAGAATTATAATATTATTACTTTCATTAATGTTGTTGTAAGCTACTGTCATTGCCGTCTGTCCTGCATCTCTCTCTCTCTCTCTCTCTCTCTCTCTCTCTCTCTCTCTCTCTCTTTTTCTCTCATATGGATNCCCCGTTAAAGGGGTTTTTGGGGAGTTTTTCCTTATCCGCTGTGAGGGTCCTGAGGACAGAGGGATGTCATATGCTGTAAAGCCCTCTGAGGCAAATTGTGATTTGTGATATTGGGCTTTAATAAATAAAATTGATTGATTGATTGATATAGCTATTCCTGTACCCTTGATACATTTAATTAGTAACACCACAAGGTACTCCAATATTAAGCCAATCTCGCCAAGTATAGTAATTGAAGGTTGTAATTTAAATGATAAAAAATGTAATGATAAGTTTATCAGTGCAGTTTTGAAACCCAGGGTGTTCCACGACTATCGCAGAGGGCTACGGGTCCCCGAGTCATCCTTGTCCACTGTGGAAAAGGCAGTTTCTAAATTTATCAAATGGCCAGTTTCCCCAAAAGTTAAAGAAACCCACTTTAAAATAATTCATAAGTTCTATCCAGTCACTGAGGTTCTTAAAAAAAGATTTAAATTCGAGGTGGACCCCCGTGCCTTCTGCAGTGTTTGTGAAGAAACCCTGGAACATATGTTTTTTTCATGCCTAGTGGTACAAAAATTTTGGTCAGACATAAAAAATTGGTTATCTCTCAAGATTAATGACATTCCATCTTTTAATATTGTCCATATCCTTTTTTATATGGACAACTTAAACCCATTGATCTCTGACATGGTCAATATAATTGTTCTTCTAAGTAAATATCATATTCATTGTTGCAAATGGAAAAATAGCAAGCCCACCTTCAACTGGTACATTACTGACTTTAAAAGGCTCTTTACAATACTGAAAAACATAACTCCAACAAGACAGCCAAGAAAATACACATGGCCATTAGCTGTTTCCTATTGTTTTAAGATATGGTCCCTGTTTTTTTTCTTTTCTGTGTGTGTGTAGTCCTTGCTCCACCTAGTGTCATGTCATTACTTGATTGCCTGAGTTAATGATATCAGCCTTGTGTCTTTCTGACTCTGATTTTTTTCTGTGCTGGAAAGATGTAGGCCTAATGTTGGGCCTCCACAACAACCTAAGCAAAAAACAGAAAGAATTATATATAATAAATTTGTTGATCATCTTAGGGAAATATCTATGGAGCTATATTGGGGCCAAATGTTTTGTACTTGAAAAAATAAAATTTGAAACTGAGAAATCAAGTTTTGATCTTGAATTCTGAAAAATACATCAATGTATTCAAAATAAAAATAAGTGTACACATTTTTTTCAGGTTAAATATAATTATGATTATTCTTTATTTTCATTTTTCACTTTCATATATTTAGATATTTGAGATCCTATTTTTTTCAGTTGAACGTTTTATCTTTTCAGATTCAGATCTTTTTTTTTTTTTTTTTTTTTTACATCTTTTACATCTTATTTTTTTTACCAATATAGCTCCATATACTTACCACTCTAACACCGCTGTAAAAACATTTATGTTTTGTCTTAATCACATTATCATATTATTTGGCAATGGACATATTGGAAAGTGTAAATTATGGGGTTTTTTAAGCTTGTATGATAAAATCTCCTGGATCAATCAATCAATCAATCAATCAATCAATCAATCAAT
>NW_026082322.1:0-1027 GCF_006386435.1 Epinephelus moara | reverse complement strand
TCTTTGCTTATAATGGTTTGCAATTCAGAAACCATTAATATCCACAAAGAAGTCATACAGAAATAATGTAATAAGACCTAGAGACCATGAGCTCCACAATTTAACCAGCCATTTTAGTGTTTCCACACCAAAGTGTCACATATTTTGGTAAAGGTAATCAAAAAAATGAATCCATTACAAGAGAAATATCAAAAGACGTCAAATGCTATGTTGTACTAAGAACATATTTGAGGTACTTGTACTGCACTTCATTTTATGTAATTATATACTATTACTTCACTACATCTCCGAGCTAAGTGTAGTACTTTTTACTTCACTACATTTTTAAATTACAGTTTTTCATCCCCTTCCTGTCCAGTGAAAACCATGTATCACCACGTGTTAATGTTGAATGTTAATGATAAACTAAAGGGTGAAATGTTTCTTTATGTGTTGAAAAAGAATCTATTTAAAAACCCGTTCGGATCAGCTGGAAAATGCATTGTGACAAAACCAGGGCTATTTTTCTGACACCATGAGAAGTTGACCTTTTAGAGATATGTTGATCTCACGTGACATACGATGATCTTATAGAATATGATGCCTTGCTGTAGATTGAACTACCCAACAGTATATAAAGGAGTAAAAATGGGCACAGCCTTAAACATCTACACCAGTAAACTGCAGCATGCACATTTATGCGACAGTGATATTAATCCTACAACACCATATGAGAGTAAAACACTGCCAAGGAGCATTTTACTGCACAATAGATATGTTTACTTTGAGTTCTTTAAATACATTTCGCACATAATACATACTTTTAATTAAATAAGGTTTTAAATGCAACACCATTACTTGTAGTGCTGTATTTTCACAATGTGGTATTAGTACTTTTACCTAAGTAAAGGATCCAAATACTTCTAAACAGGTTTTCTGAAATGACAGAAATGCAAGCTTTCACTAAACAGGTTTTCTGAAATGACAGAAATGCAAGCTTTCATCTCTATAAATCTGAATCTGGTCAGGTAGTCTACTGCACAGCTCG
>NW_026082321.1:0-1600 GCF_006386435.1 Epinephelus moara | reverse complement strand
TGTTAGTTGCACTCAGATACCATGTTGCTCGCACAGATTTCCTGCTCCAGCTTCAGCTTTTCTCCCCGTGCTCAAACTGCTTCTGTGCACTCCTGGAATTTCTGCTCTCAAATTTCTGCCTTGCTCTTGGATCGTTTTTTGTAACAACCCAGTCAAAATCCCCCAACAAATAGAACACCAGGTTTATTGTTGACCAATGAAATGACCCCTGCCACTCGCTTTAGTTTTAGAGCGTCCTATCCGGGCGGGTACTCTTTGACAGGGTTCATCCACTCCCACCCTCCAGGGATTTTATGAAATGTTCTTCCCTTGATTTCTTTACGACTTTTGGAATAAAGGGACTTACACGGGATTCACACACGTTACTATAATAACCACATACAGTATAATAGTACAGCTCCCCCTAGTCGGTGTGCTGGAGGAGAAAACGATGTCACCTTTATCATGACTCGGGAGCGGGAGTCTAGCGGATTGCTGGCCAACATGGGCCGTCAAAGTCAAGGACCTCAAGTAAGTTTTTCCTACTATGGCGAAAGCATGGGTCACCCTACTCTCCCTCTGATTGGCTAGTAGTCATTGCCTTTTTTTGCCTGGATTGGTTAGGTGTAGGCATGAGGAATGAGATTGGTTAGGGTAAGAATGTCAGGGTAAGTCAATCAGACGCAGAGTAAGGCAGAGTAGGGCGGGACGCTCTAAAACTAAAGTGAGCGCGCCCGCAAGGAGGCAGGGATCATTTAATTGGTCACCAATAAACCTGGTGTTCTATAGGTTGGGGGATTTTGACAGGGTTGTTCCATAAAAAAATCCAAGAGCAGAAACTCCATGAGTGCATAGAAGCAGATTGAGCGCGGGGAGAAGAGCTCAAGCTGGAGCAGGAAATCTCTGCAAGCAACATGGTGTCTGAGTGCGAGCACACAGTTTGAGCAGATATAGAGTGACCCAGCAGCTTTTTAAACATCAATCTTTTTTTTTCCCAGTGGCTTTTTAGGGATCAAACGCGGGTGTTTTGTAACGAAACTTTGCCATTTTTCCAGCAGCTTTTTCAGCACCCATCACTGAATTTGAGCAGCTTTTAAGGCACAAACGTGGGCGTTTTGTAGCAACCAGTCACTCTTTTACCAGTGGCTTTTTAGGCATCAGCTAGTGTAGCCGTTTGGTACTATCACATGCGTTGTGTAGTTTCACAGATGACAGGGACAGTCACTGCCAGACTCTGATGCTGCTTTATTGGCATATACAGTATCTGGTAGTGAACACAGGAAAATATCTCTCAGTCAGGTCTCACAGCCACAGCAAGGATCAAACATAAACACGAGTAGTGCACGGGCAGATCATGGGCCTCACGCAGGAACATTTATGTCTTAAAGTGCGTGTCTCAACTGAACGAAGGCCACCTGTTCAGGAGTAGGTACACGTTCATGATAGACTATTATTGGCATAGTCAAAGCCCCTGAATTACTGTATAACATCTACCTCTGTTTATAGACAAGTTTCTTTCACAAAAATGTCGCCCAATAGTAAAAAAGGATTTCACGCCAGATAAATCTGCAGAATCAAATGTAGCAGAGTCAGTGGTCCTAAAAGTTAATGAAAAACAACA
>NW_026082320.1:3362-4398 GCF_006386435.1 Epinephelus moara | reverse complement strand
GCACTCTTAAATACTTGGTCAATCAACAAAATTCAGTGTTTATTTCTTGAGGTATCACCGCTGCTCTGCTGCTCCGTTCCTAGGGACGCCATAGCAACAGCCTTAGACTGAGGAGCATCAAAATCAGTTAACGTTAGTCCACACAGGCCAAATAGGATCAGAGTGGCAAAATGCAGCATTTTCATCTAAGCCTCAGGCTTACTGCTCATCAGGTCATTGGCAGCGCTGTCACCAACCACAGCCAGCGGGCTGGTAAAAAGAGGGGAAGCGTGACCTGACGAGGGATGCGTTAAAGCTGAAGACGGATGAAAATGGAGTGGAGTATCTTACCCTTTCCGACAACCCTGAAACGAAAAATCACAAAGATCCCAGAGATCCATGCAAACAAATTTACAGAGGATGCATATTTGGAGAGCCACAAAACCCAAATTGTCCTGTCAAATTTATTAAAAAATATTTATCTCTATATTTTATTTCTATATTTTAGTAGTAAGCCATGTTCTAAGCGGGATAATGTATAGTGAGCCAGTGACAGTTGAAAAATAACTCCCGACAGGGGAATGCCCCGCTGGGAGTTATTTTTCAACTGTCACCGGCTCACTATACATTATCCCTTACTTAACGACTGCTAATCAATCATTGCAGGGGAAGCTGGGACATCTCATGTTGAAATTAAGAAGTGCAATGACAGGGCTTGCTTGTAGCAGTTGTTTGAGATGAAAGTTAACTTTTAAAAATTGGCCCGCAAGGCTGCGGGGTTGTAGTATGGCCACATCTGCATTATTCTATAGCTGTCACATTGTGCAATCAACATTTACGTCACAATGATAAGTTAAATCTAAAAACGTGCCTATTTCCAAGCTATTATCCTTAATTCTTCTTACTGTTTGTGTTTATTCCAGGTTCCAAACACACCTGGGATCTTCACCAGCCTCATCAGATTTTATCTGTTTCGGAGATTTGCGTCTGTCAATCAGAGCTCGCCGTCCTATAAATCTATGCAGATATGAGGATATGAGGGTGGGGTGGGGTGGGG
>NW_026082320.1:0-3340 GCF_006386435.1 Epinephelus moara | reverse complement strand
TATGAAAAAAGATGACACATCTGTTGACACTGTGGAGGGCTGCTGCGAAGATCTCCCATCACCTGTCTTGTACTTTTAATCATACAGAGAGACAGTGGAGAGAAACAAACGGCACCACTGATGACGTGGAGACAATGTCGTGTGTCATCATGTCCAGGGGGGGTTTATAAGTTATTAAGTAGAGTGAAAAAAAAAAAAGTCTTTGATTCAACTATTTTCTGTCTGCAGCTATTTGTTAAACCTGTGACCTGTGTTTCCTCTCCGTGTCCTTCAAGTGCCTTCTGTTAGATCCTGTTTGCCATTACAGATTAATGGCAGTTACTGATCTACCAACATGTCAGGAGACTCGCAGTCTGTTTGTAATCCAGTGAGTCGGATTGAACCGTCCTCACCTCATACTAGCCAAAGATTTTATGTAAGTTGTAACTTGCTGGCTGCTATTTTTAATATCGCATATAGTCGATCTCTTCCCTGGTACTCATGTATGGAATAATGTAGTAAATAGTTTCATATTTTTCCCTGGTGAGGCACAGATGATTTCATATCCCCTTTAGAGTTGGCACTCATACTGTGCAGATAGAATATTGAGTCATATCTGTGGCAGTGAGTCATATTTGTTCAGAAATTGTTTACAATATATTTTACGTCCTTTTGGTACAGAATGTGTATGCTGGCTCATGTCTGAGATTAAATATCATCTACTTATATTGTTAATGCTATTTTTTGTAAGAAATTGTGTAAGAGATTAAATGTGATGAAAGACGATATTAACACCACAGGATTTGTTTATAAGAACGAATGATGTTTATTTTTCTGGTGGCTGGTTGGGTAATAGAGTGTCGCTTGTCTCCTCATTATTTTCTGAAATAAGGACGTGTGCTATGCGAATGAAACAGCTGAGTGTCAGTGCTGAGTCACTCACTTCTGAAGGATGTAAGATCATTGAATAAAAAATACATTTTTACCACAACCATTAATGACTTTTATTCGCTGATTGTTGGTGAAGTTGTAAACATGGTGAACATGAAGGATTTTTTTGGCTAAGCAAAGTGAGAAAGCTGCACTTGACCCTTTGAAGTAGGAAGATTTGTGCCGTAGTTGCGCTGGAGGTTTTGTTTTGGATGCAGTAATGAGCGCGTACATGCAGATGTGTGGAGATAAGCGTGTGTGTGTGTGTGTGTGTGTGTGTGTGTGTGTGTTTGGAGTGGTTGTGCAAGAAGAGACAAAAGCCTGTTTGATGGTGCAGCAGTGCGAAAGAGCTTGTTTGTGTCAGTGTGTTGATATAGAGAGGGCAGTGGTGGGAAAGGCCACGCCAGAGGTTCTCATCCCGTGTGTGTGTGTTACATTGGCCTCTCTTCCTGAGCTCAAAGAGCCTGCCCCTGACAGAGAGCACACAGACACAACACTGTATTGTGCTAGAGTTGAGTGTTATGTAGAAAAAGCTTAGCGGTGAGGACTGGAGGTGGGAGATAAATGAGCTGCAGTTGAAAGAGGGAACAAGAAAGAGAAAGGGAAACATTTGAGCAGGAGACGAGGAGGGAGAGGGGAAGAATGTAGAAATGAGACAGGTAGGACACCCGAAAACCTGGGACAAGAAGAAAAGTATTCAAAGTCTGTTGTAGCATAACAAAAGTTTAGTAACATAAGGGGGATACTCAGCTTGCTTTGCCCAGGGACTTTTTTGCAAAATGACAAGAGGCTAAGGGCCAGTTGGTAGAGTGCTCCAGGGATGACGTTTTTCTGTAGGCTGACACTGAAGTTAGCATCACCCTGGTTCCCTCGACAAAAGCCTTTGGGATTTTTTCCATTGGATTTTGATTTATTGCAGAGAAAAAACTCTGTGGCAAAGAAACATTTATGATACTTAGCTGTTTTGTTTAGCAAGATAATCCTCATAAATGCACTCCACTTTAATGATTGTATAAGCCTAAATGCAGGTGCAGGAGGTAAAAGCTGTAACATTAGGCTATCAACAAACTACACCACGATCGCATGAATTAACCTCCCTACCACAATGAAGCTGCAAAACTGCATCTGGCATGATGATGATGTTCTGTTATTTAGCCATATGTTAGCAACTGACTTTTTAAAGGACTATTCGGACGGGATTAGTTTTACATAGGGATGTGGACTGATGTCAGTTTACTACAGGATGTCTGTAATATAAATGCCCGATTCGCACGGGACAAGAAACCGCCGTAATTCTACCAGAGATGGGAGTGGTAACTTGGTTTGCACCCTGGCGTCACCCCCCTGTTGGCATGTGCGTGCCACGTTGCTTCCTGTATGCTGAAGCTGAAGGATAATAATGATTAATGATTAGCCCAATATGAAATATCTTGGGGGGGGGGATCTTGATCTTTACCTTGACATAATCATCTTGTTTCGCTGGTTGTATATGCAATATGTAGGGGGGGGGCAGTAGCTCAGTCCATAGGGACCTGGGTTGGGAACCGGAGGGTCGCCTGCTCGAGTCCCCGTCCGGACCAAATATGGAGCGTGGACTGGTGGCTTGAGAGGCGCCAGTTCACCTCCTGGACACCGCCGAGGTGCACTTGAGCAAGGCACCGAACCCCCCAACCGCTCGGGGCGCCTCACCAAGGGCAGCCCCCTCACTCTGACATCTCGCCCACTTTGTGCATGTATAGGTCCTGTTTGTGCATGTGTGTCTTTCGGACCTGTGTGTAATTGACAAGCAAGAGTGAAAACATTGAATTTCCCCTCAGGGGGATTAATAAAGTAAATAAACTTAAAACTTAAACTTATGTATGTTGGTACTGTTTACATATTAAGACAGGTAGGATTGTTTTGTCTGCTCTGTCTTTGTTTCCTAATTGGATGTTATCAATTTTCTTTTCTTTTTTTCTTTAGTTTAAGAATACCAGTGAACATTTCTTCCAGTGTGACAAATAGAATGTGAATGCTCTGAGCGTAAAATATGGTAATGTTTTGTTCTTTTCTTTCATTATTGTTTATCTACCTCCCTGGGGAAAAAACAACTAAAAAATAACAAAAAGTTGGTCACAAAAAAAAAAGAAAAAAAAAAAGAATGTCCACTATCACAACTGCCGTCAACACCGAATGCTTCTTCAAGTGCCTCCATCATCGAAAAAATGCGGAAAACTACTTGTAAACACAGAAATATGGTTGTAAACAGGACGTGACGAAATATTTACATACATTTTTACAGAGGATCAATTAATATTACCCAAGATATTTTCTCCGAACCATTTTACAGAAGGTAAAAGTCACCGGAATTTTTACTGACATTATCCGTAATGATTACAGACATGGCGCGTTTGGACAGGACTAAAATCCCTGGTAATAATTACTTTACCCC
>NW_026082319.1:0-1074 GCF_006386435.1 Epinephelus moara | reverse complement strand
TTTATTCCATACTATGCTATGGCACTTTATATGATATTTTTATGCCATACTATACTATGACCCTTTTTAGATTTTTATTCCATAGAATACTATGACCCTTTTGGTATTTTTATTCCATACTATACTATGACACTTTTTAAATTTTTTACACCATACTATACTATGACCCTTTTTAGATTTTTATTCCATACTATACTATGACCCTTTTTAGATTTTTATTCCGTAGAATACTATAACCCTTTTGGTATTTTTATTCCATACTTTTTTATTCCGTAGAATACTATAACCCTTTTGGTATTTTTATTCCATACTACTATGACCCTTTTTAGATTTTTATTCCATACTATACTATGACCCTTTTGGTACTTTTATTCCATACTATGACACTTTTTATATTTTTATTCCATAGAATACTATGACCCTTTTGGTACTTTTATTCCATACTATGACACTTTTTATATTTTTATTCCATAGAATACTATGACTGTTTTTTTCATGGTTTTGGACGGCATACTATACTGCAAAAAGTTTTATGATATTTTTATACCATACTATAGTATGACATTTTTTTGTGATATTTTTAAGCCATACTATACTATGATGCTTTTTATATTTCAATGTCATACTATACTGTTAGACCCCTCCACTCCACTAGGTGTGCCTGTTTCCCTGGCTTTTCTTTTCTGTTACAGGATGCAGGTTAAGGCAAAGGNAACGACATACTATACTATGACTTTTTTTTCATTATTTTGAACATACTGTACTATGATGTTTTTTTTATGATTTTGGACGACATGCTTTACTACAATGTTTTTTCATGATTTTGGACGATACACTATACTATGACTGTTTTTTTTATGGTTTTGGACGACATACTATACTGTTAGACCCCTCCACTCCACTAGGTGTGCCTGTTTCCCTGGCTTTTCTTTTCTGTTACAGGATGCAGGTTAAGGCAAAGGGTCGACGTTGACATCATGAGCCACACCTGGTCATGTGTGCTTTATCATCTAAAGCTCACCACCTTCCATCAGAGGCTCCTCTTCCCTCACGACACAGCTGCTGTTCTTTTGC
>NW_026082318.1:0-2685 GCF_006386435.1 Epinephelus moara | reverse complement strand
TCATTTACCGTGCTTTGTGTGACTTTTTTTTGCCATGTTATCATGATTCAAACTGAGGTATTTGGAGAAGATCCAAGAAATAAATAACATCGATCCGTACGAGCTACCTGCAGCTGGAGCAGGGACCTAGACGCGTTGCCACCCTGTGCCTACATGCAGTTGGTTCACTACTTAGTTTTCGGCATTAGTTACTATACTATGCAGGAATTTAAAAGCCTGAAATCACTGGACAGTCCCACTAACACCTGTCATAATGGTAACTTATGTGTGTTCTGTGCATAAAAGGCAGCCGTGGACCACACTTTCCCACGATGACACACACACACACACACTCACTCACTCACTCACTCACTCACAAGGTGAAAACAATACCAGGCGTCGCGGTGTGTCACGGCTGGTAAAAATGTTATTTAATAAGTTCACCAGCAATTTGTCTTTGTAGAAAGAGTGTCCCTGGTACTTTTTGATAATCCACAGACCTCACTGTCAAGATTTTTTGTCATAGGGACTTCAGCTGAAAGCACTTCCAAGGAAAACTAATAACACTGGGTCACTGTTTCTGAAAAGATGTGTTGCTTTTGAATCTGTTACATGTTTCCAATATTGTGAGCATCGCAAATGAAATGCCTTCCACCGTATTGGAAGGTGGAGGCATCAATATCAGATATCTCAAAATAAATCCAAAATGATCCGCATGGCGAGGTAGCCGTGCGTCAGCCAGGATGTGCATCTCTACTGTGTAGCCTCCTGCTCAGATGCAGGCAGCATATATTTCCCTCTCTGCACAGAGATTTATAGTAACCACGTTTTATAGTGAGCAGCAAATACATGTCCTCTACAAATCCCGACCAAGTTTGGATGANCAAACACAATTAGGCTACACAATCAATGAAAGCCCAGGCGCGGTGCTGAAATCCCCGCTGCTGCTGACAGCAGACCGGGGGAGAAAAAAGACGCTTCTTTGCTCTGTGCTTTCAGAAAATAACCATCATCCCTGCAGACAGGGGCAAAAGGATCAGTGCGCAGCCTCCGTTTCCTTTCTGATTGCGTCTGTCTCGTTCATTCAAACTTTGTAAACATGGTTGGGATTTGTAGGGGACATATGTATGCTGCTCACTATAAAATGTGTTTCCTATAAATAAATGCATCTCTGTGCAGAGAAGGCTTAAAATCTTCATGCCTGCAGAACCTCGCTCTGGTTAGACAGCGAGCCAGGAGTGCGCAAGACCACCTTTTATTTTTATTTATTTTTTATTTTACCCATTATCAAACCTGAGTTCAACTTATAATGACATGACAGTAAAAATATTGATTGGTTCTCTGTTGATTTTTAAGGCTTTACTGTAGGATACTATATAACCTGCATTGGTACCGCTGCCCACCGCTACGGTGGGCGGAGGAATTAATAAAATAAATTAAAAAAGAATCATTAAATAGGCTACAAACACATTTCTCCCAGTCAGAGCCAACATAAAAATTAGTTCAGTGAATTCCTGCTGTATGTTCGTGTGTTGGTTTTTTATCCATGAAAGCCAGGGACACTTGGCTCCAGCACACATTCAAGAACTTCTCGTCACGTCACTTCAAAAATTAAATGTGTTTATTTCACAATATCAGAATAATTAAAGCAGCTGTGCGGAACTTTTTACCATTAATAAAACTGTCCCTAGTTCGTATCATCCCCCCTTGAAGATCCGCATATTTATTTGAACCCAACAGCAACAAAAAAACCTTTCTCTATATGGCTATTTAGCGTAGCCTCGCTCGGGTCGGACACACAGCGGAAGTCAGCAAACCAGAATACGGCACCCGAGGTAACTGTAATTTTGTAGAATAAACTCTCATAGTTCCAAAAATAATAACGCATCAAAATCAATGTTGTTATCAATTATTTACCTAGTCAAGACTGTAATAACCTCATCCCAAATAATCCACTTTGCACCTAATTTTTGTAAAATATTGCATATTTGATGTTTTTCACATTGAAAAAATCAGGGGTTCTTATGACAAAAAGGGCATAAAAACATAAAAAATTATTAAAAAAAATATATATATATTAAAAACTTAATATCTATGGTTAGGTCTGAAGTTGCTGAAAAGATCTGATGCAGTGAAAGTGAAAAAAAATATTTATATATTGTATTTTTATTACACTTTTATGAGAGGGACCATTTTTTTTAATAATTGTAATTTTGTCGAATAAACTCTCATAGCTCCAAAAATAAAAATGCATCAAAATCAATGTTGTTATCAATTATTGACCTAATCAAGACTGTAATAACCTCATCCCAAATAATTCACTTTGCACCTCATTTTTGGATTTTTTGTAAAATATTGCATATTTTGTGTTTTTCACTTTGAAAAAATCGGGGTTCTTATGACAAAAAGGGCATACAAACATATAAAATAATGAAAAATAATTAAAAACTTAATATCTATGGTTAGGTCTGAAGTTATTGAAAAGATCTGATGCGGTGAAAGTGAAAAAGAAATTATATTGCATTTTTATTACACTTTTATGGTTAAAAAGAGTATAGTCATTTTTAAGGTGCCCCAAGGGTTAAGTAAAATTTAACTGTGATATGTCAGCTATGGAAACAAAATGTCTTCTCCAAAACATTCACATTGAAATGAAATACACTGTCATGATTAATAAATTATATAATGTTAACAGCAACATGGTGT
>NW_026082317.1:1215-2649 GCF_006386435.1 Epinephelus moara | reverse complement strand
CCGGACTTCCCCGTCGCCGGTAAGCCTTATCTTGTGGTGTATTTGACAGGAATACGGCGTCTGTGACTCCCGTTCAACCCACAACTGGCAGGATTTGCCTTTCGTTTCTGCTGTTGGTTGAAATCTGTACTTGCATAGCGTGCTCCTGAATAATTTCTTTTGCTTGCGCAAGAGGGTGAGTGTTGCGATTGGACTTTGAACTTATCCCACAGTAGTGGTACCGTGAGGTACCGTAGTACTACGGTACCCCAACAATGCTAGCGTGGGTGGCAACCAATCATGCAGAACATGGTCTCAATTTGCGTGATGCGTGAAAAGAGACAGAAATGCTGTGCAGTCCCGCACAATGCGGGACGTCTGGTCACCCTACTTAACCACTCGCAAGCAGGAGCTAGTAGGGGGCCCCGTTAGTGGGGATTCCAACGTGTTGTCGTTGTTGCAGTGTCTATAGGGGTTCCATCATATTGTTATCATATTCTTTAAATGTATAGAAAGCCTTTATTCAAAAATGTTTGTTTCATTTAGAAAAAATTAAAACACGATGAAAGTGGGTTACAGCCCACACGTACACATGACACCCCCCTATGTTTTTTCACATAGGGGGGTGTCGCCCAGGGCGCCATTTAGGCTAGAACCCCTACTGATCCCAGGGTCCTCCATGTTTCACACCTATGTGTGAAATCCCAGCCATGGACCAGAGGCCCGTACTACCAAGCAGGATTTGGAGTTAGCGAGCTAACTTTGGGGTTAACTCTGGGTTTTCATTACTAAAAAGCTGGTTCTCTTTTTATCGGGATGAATCACCGTGGTAACTTATGCTGAACAGCTAACCTGCTCCACAGCAGCATAACTTCAGGGTATCAACAGCCCGAAATCTGACAAATCAGATCACAGAAGAAAAAGTATCTATGAAAGAAAGTCCGGAGTGACAGGTAAAAAGAGGAGCCTATATGTTATTAAAGGTAAGAGGATTCATTTAATAATTCCAGGGATTTATTTCCACTGATTTTAAAACAGAACTTCTAACAAACATAGATATTTAGGGGAGACCGGGGATGATTGTAACACTTTTTGTTTGAGCAAGTCTAACTCAGTGTTTTTTTTTGTTAGAGCTCTTAAATTATGATACATGGTACCCATATTTGTCTGCTATAAATAACACACACTTTGACCTCTACTACACCATCACAGATTATGGAAACTAATGTCAAATACAAAGAGGTATATTGTTACAATGTACCCCAGTACCAGGGTGAGTTGTAACACTAGCTGGGGTGGATGTAACAATTAAATTATTGGGCTTAAAAAAGATTCACAATAGGCTAAATGTATTCAAGCACTTTAATGAATAATAAAGAAGGAACATTAAACTTGTAAGAATACAATAATTATAATATTAAAATAAATAGAAATGTATAACATAAATACAAAAAA
>NW_026082317.1:0-1173 GCF_006386435.1 Epinephelus moara | reverse complement strand
TGTTTGGTTTCTCACCTGAAAAACTGTTTTTTGGCTCTAGAACAGACAAATTTGGACTCAGAGACATGAGGCTTCACCAGTGAGCTCCAATTGTAAATGGGCATGGACTATGTTGATGATGTCACCACAGCTCATTTCTAATTGGCCAAACTGAGAGTGTTACAACCATCCCCGGTCTCCCCTACAACATTAAACACATGATATTTGAAATTCCGAAGTTTATTTTAGTCTGCAATGATGGTGCTGCTACTTTTACAATCTGATTCCATCACTGCAGCTCAACATAACATGAGACACGTGTGTGATGAGAACGAGGAAAAAACAGAAAAAAATTATGTTAGTAAAATAATCCACACACTGTTAATTGACTCCCGTGATTGTAAATGTAACATTTCGGTCAGACAGCCCTTCAAACTGGTCTCTCTCTACAACGTTTTGGCTTGCTGTTTAAGAGATCCCTGTTTTGCTACCTTTGCTACCCAATGCAAATACTTAAAGCAAATGAATCACACATCAATTAAAAGATTCAAGCCCATTTTTTGCTATTCACACCAAAAAGGAATAATAAACAATAAGCACACACATATCATAAACACATTTTTTCATTCCAGTTATGAATGATGAAAACCAGTGTAATGAAGCTCAGCATTCACACCCATTACAATAACATGCTTCTTTGGCGCCACTCACAGGAAATGCAACCACACTGTAACTTCTATGCACAGAACTACACACTTGGAAATATAAGCCTGTCTTGCAGTGTAACATATTACATTATCCATACTATATTCATTCCAGTATTCTTGTTTCTCCTACAACCATTCAAACCACATTTCATAGTCGTTTAATCAGGATTATTGAGCAAAGTAGATGTATCATAACTATGTATGTGGTTTAACAGGAAACTGATGCCCATGATAGACAGCATATGTGTCAAACTCAAGGCCCGCGGGCCAAATGTGGCCCGCCACGTCATTTTACGTGGCCCACGAGAGCTTAAAAGGTCTGATTGTCTAAAAATAAATAGGTCAAAAGCGTGACTTGACCAAAAACTACATTTCCCACAATGCATGTCGATTATATTACCCGCCAAGTGACGGCTTCCTGCCACTAGACGGCAGTGTTTCCACATCAATGCAATTTATCCAACAAGTGGAATTGAGAAATACAAAT
>NW_026082316.1:0-1074 GCF_006386435.1 Epinephelus moara | reverse complement strand
ACTGCCTCTCTGGGCACCGCGCTCACGTGTGTGTAGATAATGGCTGAATTTTCATTTTTGGGTGCACTATCCATTCAAAGAAAGATTTTGAAAAACTTTTTTTTAAAGAAAGATTTAAAAAGTGTTTTTAAAGAACAATTTTTTAATTAAGATTTTAGAGAGAACCTGCCTTGTCATGCCAAAATGTTGAAAGAAAGATTTTTTGTTTAAAGCAGCTGTGCGGAACTTTTTACCATTAATAAAACTCTCCCTAGTTCGTATCACCCCCCCTTGAAGATCCGCATATTTATTTGAACCCAACAGCGACAAAAAAGCCTTTCTCTATATGGCTATTTAGTGTAGCCTCGGTCGGGTTGGACACAGTGGAAGTCAGCAAACCAGAATACGGCACCCGGAGGCGGAAGTAAGTCTGCACGCCCACAGCGGCCCGCAGTTCTTAAACCACAGAAGAAGAAGGAGCCGTGTTTACGAGTAGGATTTAAGAAACAGGCTAAATGACATGTAGTAGGGAGTAGTAGTGTACAGTAGGTGGTGGTATGCACCTGGAAGTTGTTTGCGGTCTGCCAATAAATTGAGAGAAGAAGAAGAGCCGTGTTTACAGAGAGCGTTCTTCGAGTAAGCGGTACGCAACGGGCATTGCTGAACACATAACAGTTTTACCAAATGTATCTATAAGGACTTGGTTGGACTTTTGATGTCATGGCGGATAAAGAAGGAGCACCATCTAAAAGAATAAGAACAGAAGAAGAGAAGAAGGCTAAACGGGACAGTGATAGGGCTCGAGCCCAAACACGTGTAAACCTTGGTCGGACATTCCCCAAGTGGAGAGAGCTGAGAGATTTGAAAGGTTTTTAAACTGATCCCGAGTTGTCCCTTTTCCTAATCGACAGGTATGTAATTTTTGTTTTTATTTAGAGAATATACCGCAACTTGTTAGATGTTGTTTCACTTCAATATATGACGACATGGAAGTTATAAGCAAGCTAAATGTAACGTTAGCTGATGTGAACCGCTTTTGTCTAGTAACGTTAAAACAAACACCACAAAATTACATGAACACAAATATACAGCAGG
>NW_026082315.1:0-1000 GCF_006386435.1 Epinephelus moara | reverse complement strand
CACTTAATGCTGCCGGTGGATGAGACTGAGGGGTGGCGGCGGCGGGAGCAGCAGCAGCAACATTAACCTCCGTCTCTTGGTCGTCGGTCGGTAAAATCTCAGCCTCANAATATCATCACGGTTTTACTGTCTCTCGACCAATCAGATTGCAGGGCCGGAACTAACTGTTGTATAATAAACAGTAGATTGATTACACAAGAAGTTTAGGATAAGGAGGTGATGGGGTGGTTGCCTAGCAACAATAAAAAGATGCAGCAAGTGTTTTTTTTACTAGTAGCATTCAATTTAAACAAAAAAAGGCAATGTGATGCGCCTCGTGTGTTGCAACCTGCAAAATACTTTCTGTGTTATTGGGGCCTAAATCACTATATCAGCATTGAAAAAACACTATTGCCTATTATGGTCTTCAACAGGACTCAATTTGCTCTGGACTGGGTCTTGACTCAGATCAGACTTGACCTAGTCTTGAGCTTAACTTGAACTTGCTTAAAGCCCCTACAAGGAACTTTCATTTTGAGTGGATTTTGCCGACCCTGTGGACAAAAGCGGTAGTGTTTTGCCAGAATGAAGCCTACATTTCCCATGAGCTCTAGGTCGTAAAGACGCTTACCTGGCTCGCGCATGTGTTTGTTTTGGGGATGAATGAAACAACAAGATGGAAAACTTTGCCCCCGCTCCTATCGGGGATCCCAGCTCACCTCTGCCGCGCCCCAGCTCCACCTCTCCGGCGTAAGCGCCACTGCCGCCGGGGTAAACGCAGCGGTTGGCTGGTAAGGCTGAAGGCCTGTTTGGCGAGCACTTCCACGGCTTCTTGGACTGAGTATGGAGCGGTGCCTCGCCTCTTTATTTCTCGGCATTCGCTGGACCCTGTCGACGCCTGGCTGGTACCTGTCGTCGGCCTGGATGAGGTGTTCCAGCCCCGCAGCCCCTGCTCTAATCTGCGCAACCTGCAGCCTCTGTGTGTAGCTCCCCGGACAGCTAACACCGTGGACCCGCCGGC
>NW_026082314.1:0-2000 GCF_006386435.1 Epinephelus moara | reverse complement strand
TTAAGGGAGGAGAGGATTTTTGTATGGGGGGAAAAAACTTCTCATTTTGTATTAGGGAATGGGTGTTTTCATGTGAAACTAAACCCTGAGACGATGTACATTTGATAATTAAACTTAACTGGAATTAAGAGGATTGACTTCAGTCTTTATTTTCTTAAACCTCATTTCTGTCAGTGACTGTGCTGAAATCACACTCTACAAACTTTACTTTAACTTAAGTAAAAATCTGCCAGTAGATTTCTTCCCTAAAATAAAAATATAATACACCTGATCAGGGGCCAGGTAAATGATGCATGCTACACATGACTACAGAGATGTCTACATCCATTTATTGCTAAACTGCAACCCCATTTGTGCCCTTAGCATTTCATGTTACTCTGTGATTCGGTCACACAGGATTTTTTACACAAATCGCAGTGTAAAAGTGAATGTGTTTTCTCATTGAGCAGCGCATTGTGTCTTCAAAAGTATTTCTTAGGTCTCACATAGGTTTACTAATAATAAAACCTTTGCCCAAGGGAAGACCAAAGTTTAAGACCAACATTTCCACATACTGCCACATATTGCCTCTGTGTATTCTATCTAGATGACTAAAATAATTCACAAATACATTTCCCTGGTAGGATAATAAAGTAAAATTTTATTGGATATAACTGTACCTGTCACTGCCCCTGGGTGGAATGGCTGCTGCAGTCAGTGGAGGAGCAGAGCTGCAGTCTGTGGGAATGCTGTATTTAAATGTTGGTTCCACCCCTGGCAACAGTTCAGCACTTTGGGAAAACAGTGAACATCTGTGGAAACACAAACATAGCATGGAAGTTACAACCTGCTGATGAATAACAGGTAAGAAGAATGACATTAGGATTTTACCCCTAAGGTGGGAGAATGGTATTGGAGCAAAGTTTTTGAGTGCTGAAGTCACAGATGGGGCTATGCTAACTGCAGGAGTGGGACTCCCATAATTTCATTATGATTGAGATGTACAAAACAGAGCCCTGTGTATGAATGTAAAAAGTGTAATGCATCTGGTCCCAGCACTTTAGCGGGACTTCCCAGGCCAAAGTTTCTTCTGAAACCAACAAGAGCCAAGTGCCTGATGCCCTTTCATCATCTTCTCATGAACTTTGAAGTAAACAAACACATGTACAGCTCTCCCCCCTCCCACCTCTATTTAAATTTGACCACCTTCATGTTGCCCACACCGACCTGGGCTTGGCAGTCAATTGCACACGCATGTGGCTTCAATAGCCTGTTTATAAACTGAATATCTAACTAACCACAGGTGTCATATTGCTTATTACCAATGAAATACAATTTGTATTTAGCACTGTGACGTCATCAGCACAAGTTGTTGATGTAGGCTAATTTGACGGAACGTCTCATGACAAATGCCGGTTTAGCCAGTTTGCATAGACTGACTCATGTTGTCGGGCTCACTCAACAAAAACCGGAAACAGAGTACACTGTTCTACTGAGAGGAGACACACGCTAAGAGACAGACAGGATAAGATTTATCACCACACTAAAAAAATGGACTGGCTTACATTAAAAGANGCTAACATGCTAACTATTATTTCTATGTCACTAGTGACTTGAAACAAATTTAGGACGATAGGAGACGGGTTGAAATAAACCGAAATTTCCCTTTAACCATGCAGGGACGGGATAATGAAAAATGCTATAAAGATGAGAGGACATTATAGGAATTGTATGATCCACTGTTAATGGCGTTAATCCATACTAGGGACAAAACGTCAGGAAAGGTCTGCCCTTGCTTCTTCAAGTTTGACCATTCTTTTTGTAATTTGTCTGCAAGTCTGCAAATTTGTAAGCGTAATGCTAAATTGTTAGGGTACGCTTTAATCTTGTAAAACTGTTCGTCTCTTCCTTCAAAAATATATTCTCATTCAAATAACTGAAGTTCTCCATATCACACTTATGTGCCTGTCTACAAAATCTTTAATCAGACTCTCACCAGTCTGTCCTCTCTGTCTGTCACA
>NW_026082313.1:0-1190 GCF_006386435.1 Epinephelus moara | reverse complement strand
CTGTTTCATCAGTTATTAACTCTGAAATCAATCTAATCAGCGTTATGCATTTTACAAAGAAAGATTGCATTTAGATTTTGAAGAATTCTATAATTTGAACTTCGAAATTTGTTAAGATATTAATTTTTTATAGATTTAATTGTGAAAACCTTCAGTCAAAATTTGTAAAAAATTAAATCTTTAGACAAGGGAAGAAACAAGCATAACAGGTTGATATATATTTTTTTGTATAATATAATACTATATGTTTCGGTAGTGACAAATTTTGGGAGAGGAAAAACATTCCAAAACAGTACGAAAATACAATATAAAAAGTTGCAGTCATTTTACTAGATATGTGACCTTTACATATGGTACAATATATATAGGGACAAAGTTTTGGAAATAACACATACAAACTTTGCACACATTCGGTAGAATGCCCCATATAAGAAAAATATATGCATGAATAAAAGCAGACATACAAAAAAGTACATAATCACTTACAAACATACATAGGTAAAAAGTAGATAGAGACATAAAAAAGTGCAATCCATACATAAAAATACAAAAACCACAAAAGAGACATACAGTTTAGCATATGAAAAAGTTATGAGAACATAAATACCTTTTTAAAATGTGCATTGATATATAAATAGGAAAAATAGAGACATGAGTAATGCATGGAAAATGCCTGTAAAATCACATGGATTACTACCTGCAGTTCATAAAAAATACAAACAGACTCCGACATACAAACATTCAAGAAGAAAAATGTAAAACATACTTGATAAGGTTAAAATTTACATTGAAATATGAAAAGAAAAACATACATACATATGTACATAGACATAAACAGCAACCCACACATAACGATACTAAAGAACATACAAGCAGATATATATTAAAGTATATATATATAAACAATTAAAGTATACATACCATGTGAAAATGTGCATTGATATATAAATATGAGAAAAATATAGACATGAATGATATATGAAATATTCCTGAAAAGACACATGGATTACTAACTACATTACTTAACATGACTGGGTGTTAAGATCCCTAACGACTCAGCACAACAATTTGGAAATTTCCTCTTGGGCGGGGTGGAATTTGGTGATGACCATGTCACGTGGTCCACGTGGTGCCAGCAGTACGACACATTGTCAGTCGTGTACCCCAGCTTCATTGGGTGTTTCGGCCAT
>NW_026082312.1:0-1177 GCF_006386435.1 Epinephelus moara | reverse complement strand
AGCAGAGAAGGCAACACACACTAACCAGCAGGAGTCAGACTACGCTGTAAGACGACTGGTTGTAGTGTCTCAGAGGGTTCAGAAAAATTTAAATTCCATGACAAATAAGAAAACCAAAGAGCCCCACTACAGCTAATAAATGAACTTCATGGTATCAACACGTAACTCCATGTTTAGAAGCTTTATCATATTTTGCCATGTGTGCTGCTCGGTCAGATAACATGAGAAGTCTATGGAATACTTTATAGGAAGGAAAGCTGCACACATGCATCCATGCATTTTACACACACAACCTCACAAACACTCATAACTCATACTGTGTTACTCCCTCTAANTAACTCCATGTTTAGAAGCTTTATCATATTTTGCAATGTGTGCTGCTCGGTCAGATAACATGGGAAATCTATGGAATACTTTATAGGAAGGAAAGCTGCACACATGCATCCATGCATTTTACACACACAAGGAAAGCTGCACACATGCATCCATGCATTTTACACACACAACCTCACAAACACTAACAACTCATATTGTGTTACTCCCTCTAACAACTGGTCCATGAGTTACGAAAGAGGATGTAGCAAAATGATGTGTATGTCTGTCTACCTGTGTGTGTGTGTGTGTGTGTGTGTGTGTGTGTGAATTTCTATAAATTGTGGTCATGTTACATGAATCCATTTGTTACTGTAGGCCACTCCCACTCCCACTGCCCCGCACCAAACATACACCTTCACACACACTTGACCTCCATCCCCAATTTCAGGGCAAAAACTGTCAGCCAAAGGGTGACGAAATTTTCGTGGACTGACCCACTTATAGAGTTGCTGGTCACAGCTTAAAAACTAAATTTGAAATGCAAACAGACGTTGAAAAAAATACAACTGTACTCAAGTATTTTATACCTGAGGAGAAGCTGGCGGCACATTCACTGTAGAAGGCTGGTTTATCTGCAGAGCGGAGCAACACAACATATTAGCAGTGGAGAGGGAAGAGCGTAAACATATCACAAGTGTTGAGCCAACAAGAGCAGAGAAGGCAACACACACTAACCAGCAGGAGAGTCAGACTACGCTGTAAGACGACTGGTTGTAGTGTCTCAGAGGGTTCAGGAAAATTTAAATTCCATGACAAATAAGAAAACCGAAGAGCCCCACTACAGCTAATAAATGGACTTCAT
>NW_026082311.1:0-2450 GCF_006386435.1 Epinephelus moara | reverse complement strand
ACTTTCCACATTCGTCCGGCCACATCCGAAATTCAACATTTTTGGGCGGTTGCACATGGTCGGCGCGAAATGCCGAAATAGCGCCCCCTACAAATTTTCAAAATACCCTCCCCATTGGGGTTAGTTTGTCGTAGACAAACAAAATTTGGTACACACATGTATCATACCCAGATGCACAAAAAAGTCTCTTAACATCATGGTAAAATCCCAACACGAAGTCGGCCATTTTGTTTGGAATTTTGTCGTTATGGCGATTTCCACAACTTACATTTGAATGAACTTGTCCTAGGGATTTCGTCCAATCGAATTTCGTCGAAATCAAATTTTGGCGACTTTTCGTTTTCTTGCCATCGAAATTCGAACGGCTCTCCTGCCCACATACTTGATCTCAGCAGCTTCAAACTTGCTGGACTTGATGATGGCGCCGCCCCGAACACCCCGATATGTTAATATCCCACCTTACTCATGGCGCCCCCCGGTGGTAACAGGAAGTGACCAGTTTTTACTTTAACATGTACTAATGCCACAAACTTGACCGCATCAACTTCATTTCACTTTCAATGCATGCAGAACAAGTTGGTGAAGCTACTTTATGGACGCTGTGAAGCTACGTCTAATGGTGTCCCTGTGGCTGTGTGGCGACTATCGATCCCTCGCCACTAAATACGTTTGGCAATTTGATGGCTTCAGCGACCTCATCTCCTCATGAAAATTGATACACAGGTCAAGAATGGCGAACTCTTACATCTGATAGGGGCGTCGCCCATAGGGGGGACAAAATGCCTCTATAGTGCCCCCTTGAAATTAGCTTAGCTCAAATGCTGGGAGTCAATGGGTAGTGTTAGCCTGCCTCTGCCTGCAGTCATCAGATAAACTCTTGAGCAACTCTAAACAGTCCTGTGTGCTTGTTGTGACTCGTTTTTACCGCGTTATGTTACGTTATCTATCTTTAGACTAAGATTAGCATTTTATGTAAGTTTTGAAAGAAATACATAGGAAACTAAACCGCAGTTTTTGCGCATGCGCAAACCACAGCGGACGTGCTTGGAAGTAGGTAAACAGAACAAAGCCTTTGTTTAGGAGAAGAAGAAGATTGCAACCACGGATTATGGCCGACTTTGTAAGAGAGGACGAAGATGATTTCCTCGGGACTGACGAAGATCCACAACCTTACCTATTTGAACCAGAATATACAGAGGAGGAACTACATGTTTTGGAAGCTGAGCGTGCACGAAGAGAAGCTGAGACAGTCGAACAGCCTGGGGCCGAGGGGAGAGTCAGAACCGGCATGGACTGGTGGTGTAGATGTGGGGCTTGTCAACCTATGCCGACAGAAAACAAGTGCTTCTGCTGTACTGAGTGGGAGTTGGTGCTGCCATCGATGGGGAGGCTTGATATATCTGGCGAAGAGGACAGTACACAAAGAGATTGTGTCAAAATGAATGACACTTTTCCAGCTTTAGTAAATCCCGCAGTTGTTGAAACTTTTTTCCATCTACCCAAAATAAACTGGAAAAAACGCCCCAGGCCATCTGGACTTAACGGACAGTTGTCCGTAGAGTAAGTGACTATTATAATTTTATTATAAATTATAATATAATAATTATAATTATAATAAAGATGCATGGGGCACATATTGTTGTATATAGCAAGCTGTATAAACAGTTAGTCTCTACATGTATAGAGAAATAAGTTACAGTCGTTTATGTATTTGTGGTTATTGATAAAAAAAATTCTTGTTTCTCAGACAATACAGGTTGGTGTCCTACCGCATTGTTTTGGAGTGGGCCCTGAAGGGAGAAATGCTGGGGAAAGGCAATCATAAACCTTTGCCATCGTGTGTCGTCAGTGCTATTCGTAGAAGATATCCCTCACCAACGGGAACATATCAAGGATTCCAAGAGGCACAGGATGCTATGGATATGTTGTAGACTCAAAAGCTTACAGGCACAGGATGCTATGGATATGTTGTAGACTCAAAAGCTTACAAGCCATTCCAGTTATCAAAACACGATATAAAGACTTGTCTTGATCACACACAATTTGTTGATACATTCACTATTCATATCCTTGTGACATATCTGCTGGCTAAGAATTGTGTTCACTACCTTCCTATAATACTCTCTTTTTACCCTAATAAAAGTTTCAATACAGCATTATGTTGTTATTATTACATGCAGCGTAGTAACAATCTGTGAACAGACAGGTGACTCCTGAAATTGTAAATAGATCACACACCATACATTAGTTCAATACTCGACCTTCTGACAGCTAAATAATTTCAAAGTAGTTTCTCTTTTGTTGTGTGACAAGTTGATCTATCTCCAACACTGCCCTCTTCTCTCAATCCTTCCACCATAACTGTTGTTTTCCTTGTTTGTTTGAGGACATCAACAGTTGTGATGGGAGTATCAGGAAGAGGGCAGGGTTTGAGATTGCTGTGTAATAAC
>NW_026082310.1:0-1570 GCF_006386435.1 Epinephelus moara | reverse complement strand
AGTGTACTCTTCTTTAACGTTTTGTTTACTTCCTCGATTTTTCCCACATGGAAATTCTGACCAATCAAGAGCATCTTTCTTGCGCAAGGCATTTTATCTGGTCCGCTTGTAAATGCTGCCGTGAGAACACGAACCAACTCAATTATGTAGCTTTGTAACATTAGTCCCTGATTCCAACCAAAGCAAGGCAACTCTAGGTCTGAAAGCACTCTAAAATGCATGATGAATCCACCGATGGGGGCCGAAAACTGTGTTGACAGTTGTTTGATCGGACATTTCGCTGTGAGGTAAACAAACCTGTCTCTTGCCCTCGCTGGTGAACAGCTCACTGATTTTCTTTTGCTTGTAGATATCATTTTTCTCCAGGAGTTTCTTGTGAAGCCAGTCAGGGTGCCTCACTCTGGGCACTGGATTCTTAACCTGATGACACACAGAAACAATTAAAATTCTGTCTGTGTATCAGGCTGAAACAGACTGAGAGACCAGTGAAATGTGTGTTATTTTACCTGCTGAAGAGCTGCAGGGATGGTGATGATTTTCTGGATGGCGCTGCCCAACCTCTCTATGTAATAACTCCAGTCAAGGATCTGGAAAGGCCCAGCAATGGAAATTTTAATGTCAGAAGGAGACATTCACACACAACCAGAAGTATCCATGCACATAAAATGTGTGTATAAAAACTCACAGAGCGGATGTCCAAGTCATGCAGGCTGGGCATCTTCAACCACTTACGGAGGAAGTGTTTCTTTACGCTGGGCTCAGCCTGGAAGATGGCCAGAGGAATGGCTCTGATGGACAGAGATACAAATCAATCATTGTCAAACTCAAAGCTTTTACTTCTGATAATATTACAAAGTGCTTGTTCTCCACAATCATTTAACACTGGGAAAGCAACTCTGACATCAGTGTATTTTGGTCCTGCCACTATCAGAAAATCTAAAGCATCTATCATCATGGCAGTATGTTGTCTTTGTTGTTTTTTTATTGGTGCTGTCATAAAGAGGGGAAGGGTGCGATAAATCATGCAAATGGGGATAACAACGTGTACTATCGAATTATATTCTCTCAGGCACATTCATAGTGCTGCTGTTGTTTGCACACAAAAAAGCCTCAGAAGTAGTTCTCTCTGCAACAAAATTGCTCTTGTACAACCAGATAGCAACTTATTGAAGCCTGATTAAAGCAAGTGTATGACGTTGTCATATCATCACTGGGCCTCATTCACTAATATGCACGTGGAAATGTTCTTACTTTGTGCACAAAATAAGTGCGTACGCAAAATCACCGTGGGATTCATTCACCTGCACACCGGCCAATTTTGTTCTCACCACCTTGCGTATGTGTGTGAATCAGAATCATTCTAAATTGACAGGCGCGTGCTCGCAATTTGTGATTAGCATACTACCATGCCCCCATTTCTCCATATAAGGAAACCGCTTGCCTAGAGTTGATTCATGAATGAAGGAAGAGGTTACACGAGGAGAGAAGTAGTAAATTTCACAGTTTGTTAGAAGCGATGGCGCCGGGTCTTACAGGAATGCCATGGGTCATTGCAAGATTGTGCAGGACA
>NW_026082309.1:210-1082 GCF_006386435.1 Epinephelus moara | reverse complement strand
ACTTTTTTTCATAGTTTGGACGACATACTATACTATGACTTTTTTTCATAGTTTGGACGATACATTATACTATGACGTTTTTTCATAGTTTGGACGATACATTATACTATGACGTTTTTTCAAAGTTTGGACGACATACTATACTGTGACTTTTTTTCATGGTTTGGGACGACATACTATACTATGACTTTTTTTCATGGTTTGGGACGACATACTAAACTATGACTTTTTTTCACGATTTTGGACGACATACTATACTATGACTTTTTTCATGATTTGGGACGACACACTATACTATGACTTTTTATCATGGTTTTGGACGACATACTAGTGTGTTGTCCAAAATCATGAAAAAAAAGTCATAGTATAGTATGTCGTCCAAACTATGAAAAAAAGTCGTAGGATAGTAGGTTGTCCAAAACGATAAAAAAAAGTCATAGTTTAGTATGTCGTCCGACATCATGAAAAAAAAGTGATAGTATAGTGTGTTGTTTTAAACCATGAAAGAAAGTCATAGTATAGTATGTCGTCCAAAATCATGAAAAAAGTCATAGTATAGTGTGGCGTTCAAAACCATGAAAAAAGTCATAGTATAGTATGACGTCCCAAACCATTAAAAAAAGTCATAGTATAGTGTGATGTCCCAAACCATGAAAAAAAGTCATAGTATAGTATGTCGTCCAAAACCATGAAAAAAAGTCATAGTATAGTATGTCGTCCCACATCATGAAAAAATTTCATAGTATAGTATGTCGTCCAAAACCATGAAAAAAGTCATAGTATAGTGTGACGTCCCAAACCATGAAAAAAATGTCATAGTATAGTATGTCGTCCAAAACCATGAAAAAAAGTCATAGTATAGTATGTCGTCC
>NW_026082309.1:0-110 GCF_006386435.1 Epinephelus moara | reverse complement strand
CGTCCCAAACCATGAAAAAAAGTCATAGTATAGTATGTCGTCCAAAACCATGAAAAAAAGTCATAGTTTAGTGTGACGTCCCAAACCATGAAAAAAAGTCATAGTATAGT
>NW_026082308.1:0-1009 GCF_006386435.1 Epinephelus moara | reverse complement strand
TGGGCCCGCGGGCCGGGTTGGGCCGGGCTCGGGCTCGGGCAGAGAATCTAAGCTCTAGTCTGGGGGGGTCAGAAAACCAGTCAGTATCTGGTGTGACCATCATTTGCCTCACGCAGTGCAACACATCTCCTTCGCATAGAGTTGATCAGATTGTTGATTGTGGCCTGTGGAATGTTGGTCCACTCCTCTTCAATGGCTGTGCGAAGTTGCTGGATATTGGCAGGAACTGGAAGACGCTGTCGTATACGCCGATCCAGAGCATCCCAAACATACGCAATGGGTGACATGTCCTGTGAGTATGCTGGCCATGCAAGAACTGGGATGTTTTCAGCTTCCAGGAATTGTGTACAGATCCTTGCAACATGGGGCCGTGCATTATCATGCTGCAACATGAGGTGATGGTCGTGGATGAATGGCACAACAATGGGCCTCAGGATCTCGTCACGGTATCTCTGTGCATTCAAAATTCCATCAATAAAATGCACCTCTGTTCGTTGTCCATAACATACGCCTGCCCATACCATAACCCCACCGCCACCATGGGCCACTCGATCCACAACGTTGACATCAGCAAACCGCTCACCCACACGACGCCACACACACTGTCTGCCATCTGCCCTGAACAGTGAAAACCGGGATTCATCCGTGAAGAGAACACCTCTCCAACGTGCCAGACGCCATCGAATGTGAGCATTTGCCCACTCAAGTCAGTTACGATGACGAACTGCAGTCAGGTCTAGACCCCGATGAGGACGACGAGCATGCAGATGAGCTTCCCTGAGACGGTTTTTGACAGTTTGTGCAGAAATTCTTTGGTTATGCAAACCGATTGTTGCAGCAGCTGTCCGGGTGGCTGGTCTCAGACGATCTTGGAGGTGAACATGCTGGATGTGGAGGTCCTGGGCTATGTGAAGGAGAAGTGTTACACTGCGTGAGGCAAATGGTGGTCACACCAGATACTGACTGGTTTTCTGACCCCCCAGACCCCCCTAATAAAGCAAAACTGCAC
>NW_026082307.1:0-2824 GCF_006386435.1 Epinephelus moara | reverse complement strand
GCTTCAGGGCACACCATTCCACTGAGTCAGCCAACTGTATATTCACCAAAAAAATTAAGTGTCTGTTGGATAAATCCCCATGTGTTGGTGCTGTATTTCTTGACCTTTGAACTCTTGACTTGAACTTCTCTGATAACACCATGCAATGGTTCAAATCATATTTGTCAAGCAGAATTCAATGTGTAACTGTCGACGGGGTCAAATTGCCATTTCGCAATACAACAGCTGGTGTCCCTCAGGGTTCGATCCTTGCGCCGTTGTTATTTTCACTGTACATAAATGACCTCCCAGATATGTGCCCAGACCTTAATGTCCAGATGTATGCGGACGACGCAGTCATTTTCACTCATGGTTCAAACTCTGTCATTACCTCCAACAAACTCACAAATGCTCTAACTAAGGTACAAGATTGGCTTAATAACAACTGCCTTATGCTCAACACAAAAAAAACGGTGTGTATGACATTCACAAAGCGACCAGTAGAGCAGAACAGATCCAACGTATTCATCAGAGAAGAGGAACTTGAATTGGTAACCCAATTCAAGTACCTTAGTATCACATTAGACACGAATCTCACATTTAAGAAACACATCAAAAAAGTGGCCAACACGATAAGATTCAGCCTGCAAAATTTTAAACAAATCAGGCCCCTCATCTCGTCTGATGCTGCTAAATCTTATCTCCACTGCATGATTCTGTCTCATATTGAGTACTGTTTTGTGATATGGTCGTTTGCTGGAGTCACCACACTGAAACCAATTGAACAACTCTACAAAAAAGCCATCAAGGTATTCACCAAAAAAACATATTCCTCACATCACTGTCCAATTCTTGCAAGGTATAATTTATTGAGTTTTGAACATTTAAAAACTTTTAAATACAGCTGCCTCATCTATAAAACCCTCGACGGGCTGGCTCCTCCCCCGTTGGAGGTTTTTTTTAAACGGAGAGACAACATGCTCAGTACCAGATCTGCCTCCAGAGGGGACTGCGAGGTGCAGTTCAGACGAACCTCTATAGGCCAAAATTCCCTTACTGTAAAGGGCAGTGTAGGTTGGAACGGTCTCCCAACCTCAATCAGAGACAGTCCCACTCTCACTACTTTTAAAAAACAGCTTAAAGGATGGCTATTGACTCATCAAATCTGCACCCATGAATGAATCATTGATCAACCCTCTCATACAGTTCTCTACTGTAGCCCCTTGTTGAATCTACTGTATAACTGCTGTTAATATTATTGTGCACTTTATATGTTGTTGATTTAACTATTATTTATGGTATGTCTGTCTGTCTTTTAAATGTGAGGACTACGGATGGAAATTAGCTTCTAGCTAAATCCGTCATATTTACATGACGTCATGTATTTGTACCGATTGTTCATTAATATGCACGGTCCTCTTCAAATAAACAAAATAAAGTAAAGTAAAGAAAAAGTTTTAATAGAAAAATGGTAACAATTGGAGTCTGTTTTGACATTGAAAAAGCATTTGATAAGATGTGGCATGAAGGACTGATATACAGGCTGCTGGACCATAACCTTAAACTCCCACAGCAGGTGCTTTTAAACAGTTTTTTAAAGGACAGAGAGATTGGAGCAAGAGTTGGAACCTCAATCTCCAACAGATTTAGCCCAGAAGCCGGTGTTCCACAGGGTTCAGCCCTCAGCCCCCTACTGTTTTTATTGTACATTAGTGACATATTTTATCCACCCAAAGGAGAGGGACAAGTCTCCCAATTTGCAGATGACCTCTGCTATTGGGCCTTTGCAGCAAACACAAAATATGCTGCCTAGAAGCTACAGAGGTGCATCACAGAGATAGAAGGCTGGGCAAATATGTGGAGAGTTAAACTTAATCCAACAAAAACACAATGTGTACTCTTCACCAGACACACCCGCAAAAAATATCAAATAAAAATTAAACTATATGGCACAACTCTTAAGGTCACCCAAACAGCAAAATTTCTTGGAGTGACATTTCAACAGAATATGCAGTGGACAACACACATTGCTGCAGTTGAGAGTGAGGCAAGACACAGACTCAACCACCTGAAAGTGCTCTGCAGAAAACAGGGAGGAGCAAATCCAGAGACCGCCATACGCATATATCAATCCTACATTCGGCCTCTGTTTGAATACGCAGTGCCTGCCTGGTGTAACATTGGAGGAGCACAATTAAATAAACTTCAGGTCATCCAAAACATTACTATCAAAATGTGTTACAGAATGCCCAAATATACAAGTAATGAATACACCCACCGCCTCTCTGGCTTGATGACACTGCAGGAAAGAATGGTCACCTTGGGAAAAAAATACCTCCACAGGGCAGAAACCAACCCATCACTCCGACCAATTATTGAAGAGGAAAGAACCGGCCCTCCCAGATTCATCTGCACCACTCCCCTGTCTGTTACTGAAATACTAGACTCACAAGTCAGTCTTTAGATGCTTTGCTTAACTAAAGACTGATGTCTTTCTCCCTGATTTGGTGTTTAGATGGGTGGATACAATTTCAGAGTTAAAAAAAACTCCCTACGTTGCAGAACCAATAGTAAATCCGCAAGGCGGTCCTTCGGTGGCTCGCTGAACTCTTGTGCTCGTAAACATAGTCTGACTGCATTAAAAGTTTTAAACAAAGTCGCTATAAGTCCTTCATTTCCACAATCTTGTGGACTGAGCACACATTTGATAAAATGGAGCATCCATTTTCAAGCTCTCTGTGTGTTTGTTTCCTTGCGGACGAGAAAAGGGGGAGGGCGGGCGTGTCCTTTTAAAAAATGCAAGAGGCGTCGGTTTGTTGCCGGCCGTTTTCTCCGGTGTGTTAAA
>NW_026082306.1:0-1033 GCF_006386435.1 Epinephelus moara | reverse complement strand
TTGTGGGAGCTGCTGTTGTAGGAACGGCTGTTGTGGGAGCTGCTGTTGTGGGAGCTGCTGTTGTAGGAGCGGCTGTTGTGGGAGCTGCTGTTGTAGGAACGGCTGTTGTAGGAGCGGCTGTTGTTGGAGCTGCTGTTGTAGCTGTAAGGTCAGGAAAACCTAAAAGAATGAGAATCAGATTTTTTGTGAACTCTTTAAATCTGTGTGAATATCACATCATATTTTCATATCACTGAGCATGACTGCTGAGATTTCTTCATAGAAAGAGCAGATATTTGCACTCTGCATGATAAAATATAATAAAGTCAATAACAGGTGATTACATTAAGGCTGACCTAATTAAATCAAACACACAGGATGTCAGGATAGGATAGAAACATTTTGGATTTTGATTACCTGGACACAGGAGAGTGTGCAGGTGGCTGATGAAAGGGTTGTTGCCCTGTTTACAGAACTGTCCACTAGTGTCATCCAGGTCCAGAGACTAGACGACAGCTCCTCCAAAGTTGTTAGCCTTTAGGTAACTGACCTGAGAGGACAAGGAAAAAAGTCCTGACGTACGTTTGGCAAAACATCGTTTTAACCAGATTGTTCAACCATTCACTGTCATTTGTATTGGATTTATTGGGCAATACTTTGAATTAAACTGATGATTACCTTTGTATCAAGGCTGTCTTTGTCATCAAATCCAACCCATTGATTTCCTGTGGTGGCATATGGAACGCTCTGATCAGAGATCGGCTGAATATCATCATATTCAACATAAAGACAAATCTGAAAAAAGGTCAAATCACCCATTTAGATGAAACATGCTAACATACACAGAAATGTGTCAAACCAAATGCAGTAAAAGCAGCACAGCCTATGATCAGGTTATTTTTGGAAATAAATTCCTGTAATGGAAATTCATAGCTTGCAGTTTTACGTCATAAGAGGCCCAGAATCCTTCTTCACCATTGAAGAGACCTGCTATACCGGCACCATTGGCTGGTGCTCCAACTGATAATAGATGAGGTTCTTGATCTCAGAGACA
>NW_026082305.1:0-1224 GCF_006386435.1 Epinephelus moara | reverse complement strand
TTTGTGTTTACATCAACATTTCACACTGTAGACATTGTGTAATTTCACTAATTTCTCTTTGTCGTCTGCTCGTGTTATTCCTGCGCCTATGAGTACAAGCTCCTCGCTGAGAGGTGGGACTTTCTACCTTTAACCAATGGGAAGTGTGCACCTCCCTGTTTGACCAATGACAGCTGGTCTAAGCACAGTGACTGTGATTGACACCTTCAATGCTGCCAATGCTAACGCAGCTAGCGATGTTAGCTCGTGCTGCAGATGATATCGGCACCCACCGCCGTGTAAAGTGTGTGCTTCCCTCCAACTGTTATACCACACTAACTTGCCGTTGCGACCTACTCCTAACAGTAAAGTGCTACAGTTGTTTTGCCTCGAGGTCGTTGCCATTTGTATTTGTGTTAGTAGTGTACTGTATACATTTGCACTATTACAGTTGGTTATGGATGTTATTAACGATGAATAGTCAAGCGTAACACAGTGTTTGTACTGGTGTAGCCCACAGTTTCGAAATATGTGTGTTAATAGCATACATGATTTTGTTATTCATTTAATAGCATACATGATTTTGTTATTCATAGTTAAGTTGAAAAATGTTAAACAAATGGTTAAAAAGATTAACTTTGTAGTTCAAAGGAAATACATATTATTTGTAATTGATTAATATGCTTAATAATCACAAGTTATGGATTAATAGGTTAATAATTCATGATGTGAAATGTAAAGACAGGATAAAGTATTCTATGCTGAGAAAAACTGTACAGTTAAAAGTTATTCATCTGCTCACTTTGTGTTACTATGATGTATTTATGTGATATTGATTATGGCCATAAAACAATTTAAGTTGATGATGCAAAATAGTAATAGCTCTATTTCTACACAGGTGAGGTTTTTGAGATCCTATGGAAAATTACATGTGGATTTGAGATTCTACCTGATGAGAGAGATGGCGAGCCACCCATGAACCTGATCTCCCCCTTGACCCAAGGAGTTGGATCAAGATCACCTATTATCCGCAGGAGCCCATCCATTCTTCCATCTCCATCACTTGAGCCTCACACTCCAGTGTGGTCGTAGTATCACAACAACCTTTTCCACTTGACTTGTGACTTAAAAAGTGCATTTGTCACAATAAAGGATTAAAACTAAACTGAACAGTTTACACTGTGTGCACAATTATTAGGCAAGTGAGTATGTTGACCATATCATCATTTTTGTGCATATTCTCCA
>NW_026082304.1:0-5621 GCF_006386435.1 Epinephelus moara | reverse complement strand
ACAGAGTTACAACGTGCTTAACAATAAAAACAATGACACAATAAAAACAATTAGTACATAAAACAATAAAACATCAAATCATTTAAAAACAGTTACAATAGTTAATTACCATCAGTTAAGAAAAGACCATACGATAAATGTGAGTCGTAAGAAGAGATTTAAAAGAAGACACTGAGAGACACATATTTATTTTTATACTCTAGCTGTGCAATGCTCTTGTCATGTTTTGGTGAAGCTATTGTAATATGCATTGTGGCTGCTGTAACATTTATTATGGCTTATAAGACATAGGGTCCTACTTGTTTCTGTTGTAACTAGTGTTTTTGATCGAGCTATTGAAATGTGCACTGTGGCTGTGCAGTGCTCTTTTCATGTTTTGGTGAAGCTATTATAATATGCATTGTGGTTGGTGTAAGATTTATGTTTCTGTTGTTATAATTTGGTTGTGCTGTATTCTGTCCAAGAGGGGGCGCCTATGGTTAATGGTGGAAGTAGGCTAAGCCTTTAGGATGACGTTGTGTGGTGTTTGATTTCAGATTTTCGTGTTTTGGTAGACATAGAGCTAGTATTATTAACTGAGGTTAACGTTCCTGAATTTATGGGGGTTCTGCTGCTGCCTTATTATCTTGTGTGCTGTGCATTGTTGTCTACTGTACCAGTGCGATTGTAGTGAGTTGATTGCGTGGTGTGTGTTCTGAATTTCTGCATTCTTGTCATATGGTTAGCTTTCCACATGCTCCCATGCAAGCCACAAATCAATTTTATCATTCATAATGACTGTGTCTGTATATCTCCTCTTCTATTGTGCATCAAGGCAGTGAGTGAGTGTGTGAGTTTCTATGGTAGTTGTGGAACAGTCTGTGTCTCTGTGGCGCTCTGAAACGTTCCACCAATGGTAGTGTTTTTTATGTTAGTATGTGTAAAATCATCAATCATAGTACCTAGTAATATGTGGGAGGGGGGGATATGAGACACCACGCCTGTTCTTTCACAAATAAGGAACTGATGATCTAAAATGACGTAAAAATGCATATTTTTTTGTAAAATAATATGAAATTTTTTCACCCCTGGCTGGCGGATGCGCCGCCATGGGGCCTCTGTGTCAAAAATGCCAGGGCCTCTTTTTGGTCCCAGTTCGTCACTGTTATATATATAAAATAACGATAATAACAATAATGCTCCTGAAGCTAGCTCTATATTCAATCCAAACGTTTAACGTTACAGTTTTACAGCCTAGAAATACAGCAGGGCTCACAATCTATCCTATCATTAACTTTATATTTGTTCATTGCGGTGCGTTTATGCACCTGATGTGAGGTATAAACAGCCTACAACATCTCCACAGTTAAAATAAAATATAAGTCACCCTCCGAGCTTGTAACAACTGAAAGTGAAGGGGTTTTAGGCTTTACCATTAACGTTACTTTTAAAGGCTAATTGAGCTCCTCCTATCAACAGGTTAGCCTTAAGCTAACGTTACATCGCGGAGCTGGCTACCATCACTAACGTCAAATATTTAAACAGCCATTTAGAGGTTTTAAGGTCCCTTGAACTTCTGGCGTTAAGTAAAAATCCGTTACTTACATTTTAAGGTGTATTCGGTGCTGCTGCTGGTGCCGGTGCTTGCCGCCGTTGTAAAGAAAATTCCGGGGCTGCATCCCAAGTCTCTTAAAATTAATGCTAACCACCTTATCTAGCCACCTTATCTAACTGTTTAGTCCCTCCCACTTAGGGAAACATGCAAGGAGTGAGGAGCGAGGATTGCTGATTATGAGACATGAGACGGCCTTACTCTGAAGCGTCACGTACATCCCAAGTCCCATTATATTTGCTGATCAAAGCCGTAACCCCCCCACCGTCGCATGTATTACCATTGTTATTGAGTCATTTGTCGAAGTTTGTTGCAATTAAAAAACGGTCTGTAGCCCTGCCACTGTCACTGTGATGAGCATCATTATCATTATTATTATCATCATCATTATTATCACTATTATTAAATCCACTCGCCATCATTCAACAAGTCAGCTGCTGAGTGAATAAGACATATTAGACCTGTCAGTCTGCCTCAATAATCAGTTTTATTTATAAAGCCCAATATCACAAATCAAATTTGCCTCACAGGGCTTTACAGCAAACAACATCCCTCTGTCCTTAGGACCCTCGCAGCTGATCAGGAAAACTCCTCAAAAAAAAACCTTTAACGGGGAAAAAAACGGTAGAAACCTCAGGAAGAGCAACTGAGGAGGGATCCCTCTTCCAGGACGGACAGACGTGCAATAGATGTCGTACAGAACAGATCAACATGATAAATTAACAGTAATCCGTATGACACAATGAGACAGAAAGAGAGACAGAGAGAGAGAGACAGAGAGATGCAGGACAGACGGTAATGACAGTAGTTTACAACAGCATTAATGAAAGTAATAATATTAATTAATATTAATATTAATAATTAATATTACCTACAGGCTATTAAACATTATTCCATTCACATGACATGCAGGACAATTAATGATGGGCAAATGTGTGTGTGTGTGTGTGTGTGTGTGTGTGNGGACAATTAATGATGGGCAAATGTGTGTGTGTGTGTGTGTGTGTGTGTGTGTGTGTGTGTGTGTGTGTGTGTGTGTGTGTGTGTGTGCGCGTGCGTGGTGTTATATCAACATGTGTGGTTCTGGACATGAGCAACTGCACATTTAACAGCCACACATCACCGACAGTCCGCTGAATAACGCAACGGGTTGTGAATGAAATAAACTTAATTACAACATGACAGTCTTGCAGGAAATATCATTAACGTTACTCTTTATAGTCACGTAGGCATGTGGATTGCAGCGTTTCATTGCAAAGAATGCATGTAACGGGTACACTTCACCGCCATCTCGTTCAAATGAGCCAGATGTAGGGGGCGGGTATTTATACGTCAAAGCCTCAAGCTGAAAAAGACTTCCTGTTAGGAACCTCTCGTGTTTCCTTACTCATCGCACCTAACAGATCCCTCCTAACGCCTAACGCTAACTCCTTACTAGATGGCTAGATGCCTTAAAGATGGCGGACCCCGAACAACTTCGGGTTCAAGTCAGGAGTTAGGAGTTAGCAGTATACAATTAAGAGACTTGGGAAGCAGCCCGGGTTGAACAGAGGCGCGCAAAGGAACTTGGGATATGGGAGGCCGCAAAGGATAGTAGCGGTGCATCCTCCGAATACAGGGAAAAGGAGGGCGCATTTGTCGGCTGCATTTGGAGGAGCCTTCGAATTTGGACAAATTGGGACAGCCGTCGCGCAGCGTTGTGACGTAAGCGGCCTTCAAATTCACCCTTCGAAGGATGCAGACCCTGAATTGGGACACAGCTTATATAGTCAGTTACTACATAACGTGTAAACACCAACAGCAGCACTCAGCTGTTGTATGACGTGGTGTAAAGCATAACTCCTTTTTTTTTTTTTAAATCTAAGCAGCCTTATCTACGATCAGACTAATGTAGCTTGTATTGGGTAATAATACCAGAGTTATTATAAATTCTATAAATTCTTATAAATTCTTCACATTCCCCGTTATAACCGCAACAGTTTTAACCTGTGAAAGCATCAATTTTCCCACAGCAGATTGAGATTAGATTTCTGTATTATATGAAAAAACAAATTAATAGAAATAACTGGTAAATTCAGTTGTCTTAGCTGTCATGTTTACTGAAACCATTCTACTGAAATGTAGCTGCATCTTATAATCATCTTCACCTTGTGCTTGTAATCAACAATATGTACAATGTACCAATATATCACAGTTTATCTGCATAATTTATATGAAATCAAAGTTTCATAGTAAAACACATGTTGCTTCCTGGATCAATATTTGTTCTATGCAGTTTTGTTGTCTCCCGAGTCTATATTTGCTTACTTAACGGCATGCCTTGTGTCTTTTATACCTATTAGTTTTGGGGTAATGAACCAGGTTCCAGTTCATTCTACATATTTGATACACCATCCAAGCCTGGAGCCTGACTGTTTGAATCTGTACACCCCACAGAATATCCGCAACATTTACAGGTATGCCTATGGACCCTTAAGGCACAGAACTGAAGAAGACATTTTTATGACATGTAATGAGATACAACTGTGTAAACCCAATTCTGAACACTTAAGTTTCATTATACCAAACAACCCCACTTATAAAGAAATGACAAATAAGTCTTTTGTCCAAAAAACTTAATATTTAGCAAATATAAAAAACAAAATTACAAAAAACTTACTAAATAATATACAATAGTAAGATATATAAACACAGCAGTGTTTTATCTGCAACACTGATAGTGTCCAATTCTTTCCATTCAGGCGTCCATCCCATCCTGTGTTGTACTCCAGGAGTTTCATGATCTGGTGGTCAGTGTGTTGGTCTCGTGCTGCCCCTTGGCTGAAGTGAGAGACGTATAAGGTAACCACTTCCTCCTTTAGGGTCTCTGATACTGGGATGCCAGGCCCTTTGGGATGGGAATTTTGGGGAAGATCAGCTTCATCAGGTCATCTATTGTCTGTAAAATATTGAATTTGAATATTGAGTTCCTTGTGTTTTTAAATTAAGTGTTTCCCTGAATCCACCTTTCTTGTATATATTTCAAGTGTTGCCACAACCATTTCATGCCTTTTATCTGATGTTATGTTGGTTATAACAATAAAATTATTTACATTATTTGCATATAGGGTCTGTTTTTACAGCCTTTGCTGAGGGTAACACTAAACTAAAACAATACAATTTTGCTCAGAATCCTCTGAAATAACAGAGTCACCAGGGTTATATGTTTAGTCATGAGGTACTACTAGCTCTGTTTCTCCCACTTTCTCCTCCAACTTCACATGAGACATCATTTCAGTACTGTAAAATATTTCCAGGTACTGAATCTCAAACACAAAAACACATAATTTCTGTGTTACATACCTTTGCTTCTCTGGCTGCTCAGTCAGAGTAGCCCTGTATAGGTGTGTGCTGATCACTACCATCTTTTGAGATGCCACAGACTGTGTGCCCACTGAAACAGTTTGTGAAGAGCCTGTTTGGCATCCTACATCCTGGAATCTGACTGTAGTGAAGAGATGTTGGGCACCAGGGCCCTGCTGTGATGTACTGTAAAAGACAAAGGAAAGTTAAGTATTTTAAACTGATATTGCACCAAATGAAAACGGTCAACATTAGGGATGGGCAGGGGCGTTTCTTGGGACTGAGAACATTGGGGGCTGAGCCCAGAACCTTATAGGGAAGTCTAGGGGATCCTACCTGGGAAAAAAGCTCTATGCTTTCTTGAGCCTTATTGCGTCTTGTCTACAGCCAAATACTGCCAACATGTACTTCAAAATGTGTCAAAATAAAATTATATTATATTGATAGAAACAGGATGATGCACTTATAGATAACACAAGAATTAAAGCCAAAAAAATAAATATTTTGTAAATATTTTGACTGAAGCCAAGTCATATTCCCCCTCAATTTTTAAAAAATGTTAGAGGTTACATGATTTGCGATTTTTAGTTTGCTTTTTTTTTTTAACACCAGACCATGTGAAAAAGTTGAGTGATGATGCCTACAGACTATATGAGGAGCCATATTTTCCCCAAAAAATGCACATTAC
>NW_026082303.1:3408-3722 GCF_006386435.1 Epinephelus moara | reverse complement strand
TATTATTGGGCATGCAACATCCAGAAATTAATTCACTGGTTTGAAGATAAACCAATCACAGATAAAGCAGACTGGGTGCAATTGGAGCTTTCATCAAGCCAACACCACTTAGGCTCAGTGATTTGTGCGGCCTTGCCCCTTGTTAGCAATAATTTGAGTTCAAATACAATCGTTAATCACACCATAAGAATTTGGGTTCATTTTAGAAAACATTTTGGGCTACAGGGACCTTCTATCCTCTCACCTGTTAAGTCAAACCACATGTTCACTCCCTCCTGTACTGATCCTGCATTCAGTCTGTGGTTCAACAAAGG
>NW_026082303.1:0-2968 GCF_006386435.1 Epinephelus moara | reverse complement strand
TTTTTCTCTTTATTTATGTTTTCTTACTCCCCAAGTGTGCTTTATATCATGTAAACCTATGGGTGGGTGGGTGGGAGGGGATGGGAATGGTGAACTCACTGTGTTAATATATCTGCTGAACAATGCACTTCTACATTTTGGGGATGAATATGTAAATTGAAGTGATATTTTTCATCTCTGTGGGATAATAATTATAAAAAACCAATAAAAGATATTTACAAAAAAAAAAAAAAAAAAATAGTGGGTTTGTGCGATTAGTCCTTCCAAGGCATGCTCGGGGGTTTAATGTTCCGTAGCCCACAGGAACGAAGCTCTGTGATGCTTTTTTTCTCTGAGAATATATGCTATCCTGGTCGAAATTAATATATATAAACGCTTGAAGATCCACTCATTACTAAGACTGTCTGTCATATAAAAACTAAAGTGATGGTCAAAGTTGTCACAGTGAAATTTAAGGTGTGTTGATTGATTCTCGTCATCAACTCATACATTGAGTCACATTACAAGTTAACGTTCCACCTTAAAAGTCACTGGCAGTCGGCCCAGTGAATTAAGTTTCTTTTCTCAGACTCCAGCTCCTGAGAGAGGCAGCAAAACATCTTTTCATTTTATAGTTACTGTTTACTAATAAAACTCTCCACAGCATGAACAGTGGTTACATGAGCCTCAAAACCAGCCACAACTCAGCCCTGAGCAGAGTGATCATCTGCTATTGACCAATCAGATTGCAGTGTTCACAGCTCCACCTTTTAGTACCAGATCTGTGTGCTAGGTACCCCAACAGAGGGGGGACCAAAAATGGGGACGGTATGGAACATTTCCTTTGGTTCCACAACTTTTTGCAGTGGAAACGGAAAAAGTGTGTACCAAACTGTACTGCTTGGTGGAAATGGGGCTTTACACGCCAGGTCTGGTTACCAAGCAGTTAATTTTCTTTGTAGAAGTTCTTTGCATGTATAGGTATAACCGGGTTGTTGGCTAGCTCAAATTATGTGTCCACTCCTCGATGCCCCTTGTAAATGATTCATATTCCTTTAGTCCATAATGGTCCTCAGATCAAAAGAATCAAAAGGATTTTCCATAAAAATGAATCTAAATTGTGAGGATTGTTTTAACAAGATTAAGTGTTGTTGTGTCGGTATGCCAGGTGTCGTAACTCTCTGTCTCTGATGCTCTGTCAGAGCTAGATCTAGTGAATGATTCATAATTGATATATTATCTGAAGCCTAATTTGTATACAAGTAATATTCATACTGTTTTAAATGAACAATTTGTTTGTATTTCTCAATCTTTGCTGAGCAAAACTTTTGTGTGAAAGGAATTAAAGGCCTGTCCCAAATATAGGTGTGCTGAGTTCAGCGGCTAAAGCAAATAATAGCCAGGGCTTTTAATTGAAGTTTTATGGTACTCTGTTTCTGGTGCACTCCAGCAGCACTACACCCCAAGACAAGGACTCAATGCACAAAGCCGCTTCTTAAAAATATCCCATCAAGAGAGACTGACTCCGGCCTGTTCTTTTTTGTTCTAAAATTGCTGGCGTGCAACCCCTTTCTGTGGACAATAAACGAGGTGCAGATGTTCCTAAAGAGGAAATACAGCGGAAGATCGACGGAGCAGTGAGTGACAACAACCGCACCAACGTTAAAAAGTCTTTGGTCAGACGCTAAATGGATCTATGGTCTATGGTCTGTAGGGGTTACTCTTGGTTCTAAAGTTACTATCTATATATATATATATATATATATATATATATATATATATATATATATATATATGAGGGCCCTGTATTCTTGGTCCCCTTTCCCCCCTGTCCTACGCCCCTGACCTCATCACCTTCACTTCCGACTTCTTCCAAAGCACACGTACAATCAGATAACCAACATATTTAGAGCAGAGAAGAACGAGGAAGCACACAGAAAACTGCTTTACACTGGAGAAAGATTTTTCTTAATCACAGTTTTGGGCTTTTCATGCTGTTATTAGACAGTGCCAGACAGGAAATGAAGGAGAGAGTGATGCAAAATTAGGTTCCAAACCTGGAAGTGTTGTTGCTGGCGTCTTAACCCCTCAGGCGTGGGGGCTCTCTATCATTGTGAAAGAATGAACAAGGAAACATCACATGCAGTGTCTCCTGCTGTCTTCTTCTACAGCAGCCTCTGTGAGACCTTTACTAAATTGGACTTATAATATTTCATCTGTTGAGACTCTTCTCACGTCTGTAAAAATTATTCTTATAAAAAGACATATAAACCCCCCTAAAACAAACAAAACATGTACAACCACAATAATAATCAGACAAGCACTCACTCCCTATGGTTTCTATTTTCTGCCATGCCAATTACGTAGATGAAAGTCTAATTATATGGCAACAACGTCTAAATACATTTTAAAACCCATCACTGATGCAGCCTGTGAGATGGCTGAGAACACTCTTCTTCCTTGATATTATTTTTTTCCCGTTCTCAAATAAAGGAAGAAAGGATGGAAGCCATTATGGAACATTTACATAATGGCCACTTATACGTAGGTAAGCCAGCAACATGTTTACTACATCTGAAAATGGCTTAATGGTACATAATTAAGACATCGGCCTCTTTATTTACTATAATTGACCCTTCCTATGGCATAATAGAAAAAGCCTAACCAACACTCATGGTAGCTCGGTTCCATTTGGGTGCACCAGAGAGCCAGAGTGCTCAATGCAAAAAAAACCTGGCACACTAAATGGGATGCAGCCACTGTTAATGTCCTAAATTGCACCTGTGTTTGTCAGGTCAGCATTTTGGCCACAGAAAGGCTCTAATCCTTAAATATTTAAAGTTTTATAACGCTTTACATCACACATTACTCTTTAAGTGTATGCACACTCTTATTGCCTCCCAAGCAGAACAAAGTGAAGCCATGACTATGCAGGAGTGCAGGAGGCTGCTTCTTCGGTACTTTGCTCTCTGATGAGGAGGAGGAGGCG
>NW_026082302.1:0-1083 GCF_006386435.1 Epinephelus moara | reverse complement strand
ATTTCTAACTTTGATACAATACCTTGAAAATATCGATATGTGATACCATTTATGATACCGTGGGGAAAACTGACATTAAGGAGATACAAGATGAAAAGATAAATATAACATGACTATATTATGACGACAACAACTTTCCTTGTCTTGGTTAGTAGCATGGTAAAGCAGAATGACTGTTGTAAACATTAACAATAATGCGGTATTTATACTTCTGCGTCGAATCGATGCCATAACTATGGCGTAGGCTTTGCATCGACATAGAGCCTACGCCATAGCCTCACATGCACTTCCTCAGAAATGTAACTACACATCGCACCTCCTGTCTATTTCTGTAAGCTGAAACCATTTCCCTCAGTGGAAGGTGTTGGAGGTGTAACTGCAGAGTGACAGACACACCACTGCACAAGTAAAAAAAAAACTCATACAGAGTAAAAATCCACCTTAAGTGTTCCTGTTCGGTGTGATGACATTTAATGTCCCAGTACCTTGACAACCTCTGTAGTCTCATGTAGCCACTTGTTAGCAACCGCCTTTTTGAAGACAAATAAAAGCTTCAAAGCTATTACATTCCACCACTGGTTATTATCATCGTTATTATGAATCATAAAGAGTGAAAGAGCTGGATAGGATTGTGAGAGGACCTGTTTTTGACGTATCTGAGGAAATCCTGGTGCAGAACATAGAAGCGGGACTCGTTGTACTGGCCAGAGTAGTATGTCCTTGGCCTGCGGAGTTAAAATAAGACAGTCAATGGGGATAAGGAAAGAATGTTGCAAAGCTGGCTTTTTTATCTCCTGTCTGTACGGTGCAGATAATACGTTCAGCTGGAGCTTCAACCAAAATCATACATTATAAGAGTTTCCCTTCTAATAGGATTAAACTGCCTGATTTTTTAAGTAAGTTTTGTGACGTCCTGTCTGAGCTACAAAGGGGCATATAGTGAATGTTTAATATGACTTGTAACCTCCACAAAATGTACCAACTGATGCCCTTTTTCATTATTTTAGTAACTCATGAGTCAGATTTGATTGAAGTCTAACTGTCTCCATAAACATGGTGACCTGACGACACATTTCCAGGCCC
>NW_026082301.1:0-1470 GCF_006386435.1 Epinephelus moara | reverse complement strand
TGGACGATATACATTACTATGTCTTTTTCATGACATTTTGGATGACATACTGTACTATGACGTTTTCATCAAATTTTGGACGTCATACTATACTATGACGTTTTCATCATGTTTTGGACGACATACCATACTACGATTTTTATATGACTTTTTGGATGACATAGTATCCTATGATTTTTTCATGACATCTTGGATGACATACTATGCTATGACGTTCTTATCATATTTTGGACGACATACTGTACTATGACTTTTTCATGACATCTTGGTTGACATACTATGCTATGACGTGTTTTTCATATTTTGGACGACATACCATAGTATGATTTTTTCATGACTTTTTGGATGAGATACTATACAATGATTTTTTCATGACATTTTGGACAACATACTATACTATGACGTTTTTATTATATTTTGGACGACATACTATAATATGACTTTTCATCATATTTTGGACGACATACTATACTATGACTTTTTCATGACATTTTAGACGTTATACTGTACTATGACGTATTTTTCATATTTTGGACGACATAATATACTATGACTTTTTCATGACATTTTGGACGTCATACTGTACTATGACGTGTTTTTCATATTTTGGATGACATACTATACTATGACGTTTTTATCATATTATGGATGACATACTATAATATAACTTTTTTATCATATTTTGGACGACATACTATACTGTGACTTTTTTATGACATTTTGGACGACATACTATGCTATGACGTTCTTATCATATTTTGGATGACATGCTATACTATGACGTTTTTATCATATTTTGGAAGACATACTATACTATCACGATTTTATCATATTTTGGATGACATACTATACTATGACTTTTTCATGACATTTTCGACGACATACTATACTATGACGTTCTTATCGTATTTTGGACGACATACTATACTATGACTTTTTTAGGACATTTTTGAACGACATACTATACTATGACTTTTTTATGACATTTTGGACGTCATACTATACTATGACGTTTTTATCATATTTTCGACAACATACTATAATCTGACTTTTCTATCATATTTTGGATGACATACTATACTATGACATTTTTAATGACATTTATGACGTCATACTATACTATGACGTTTTTATCATATTTTGGACAACATACTATAATATGACTTTTTTATCATATTTTGGACGACATACTATACAATGACGTTTTTATAATATTTTAGACGTCATACTACACTATGATGTGTTTTTCATATATTGGACAACATACTATACTCTGACGTTTTTATCAAATTTTGGATGACATACTATACTATGACTTTTCTATCATATTTTGGATGATATACTATACTATGACATTTTCATCATATTTTGGACGACATACTATACTATGACGTTTTCATCATGTTTGGGACGACATACTACACTATGACGTTTTTATCATATTTTGGATGACATACTATACTATAACTT
>NW_026082300.1:0-1991 GCF_006386435.1 Epinephelus moara | reverse complement strand
TAAGAATACAAAGTAGAACTGGACAGATATATCACCCACGACTGCAGATCACTGTAGTACCCAGAAAAGTTGAGTGGGAGACAGGAAAATTTGGGTGCATAGTTCAGGTTCCACAGGGGGACGGGTCACATAAATTAGAATATAACCCAATTGGAGGAACACGATACAAAGCTGCCATAACAGTAGGGAAAATAGTAGTGCTAATACGCACCACAGAGACAGACGCACAACCAGAAATCTCTAGAAATAGTGAAGCTAGGCAGGGCTTCATGGGAGCTAAACAGGATAAAATGGAAAAAGGGGTTTTAACCCCCATAGAGGTAGTGATGAGACAACATCCAGCTCGAGTTAAACGAATCCGGCGTTGTGTAGCCAAATGGCACAAAAGAACGACAGGAAGGCATCGTTGGCCTATGGATGGCACCTTCAACCTAGCATGCTGCGATGAGGTGGAGTCAGAATTAAGACACATCACGACACTAAGGCAAGTTACAAATTGAAAAACAAGCGAGCAAAGGAAAGAGAGGTATTGGGATGGTTTAAACAAACAGGGACAAGAATGATGGTGCAACTGGAGGAAAAAGAAGAAGAACAACAAACAAAAGAAAAGGTGACACCCACAACCTCTACAGTGCCTACAGCACCGCCCCTACCCATACCACCACCACCCCCATACCCACAAGAGCCAACACCAATAATGGGACAATATCCATTGTTAGAAACTACAGAGCTGGGGGGCAAAATGGAAGGGACTTTTACAGTGACCTTAACCAAAAACGCTAAAAAGGAACCCAAACGGAGAAAACCATTAACTCCGAGAAGACAGCTACCTATGGAGGAAGCTCTCCTCTCAGAGACAGAAAACACTGATGGGTCAATAGCTGATGGAGAAGACGAAGAAATTAGTAGCCCAGAAACATACCTGCGTCAGCAAACACCTCACAACAGCAGAATTAGTGATGGTGCCTGGACCACAGATATGGAACTAACAGGACTTTCCAGCCAAGAGGAAGCTCCTCCCCTTGAGGAACAAGTCCCACCCCTAGGACGACGTGAAGATCAAAGACACAGACCACTAAAGGTAAGAGGTACCAAGCCCCACCATTCAAGCTGTTATGACCTCCCTAGAGAAGAAACCAAACACCCACAAAAGGCAAAACAGGAGCGACTGCTGAGACGTCGAAGTACCTCAGAGATGGAAATATTAGTGGAAAGGGAGATGGAACGCCTTAAAGAGGATTGGCGTAGGCACAGAGCCATCGTTGACCCACCACCTGGCCCAGACAACACAGTGAGTGACATACAGGTCGAAAGAAGTAACCAAAGTCCAGATGTTGAGAGTGGTTATGGGGACATGGTTCAGCAAATGCAAGAAGTAATTGAAAAAACTAACAAAAAATTGAACCAGATGTCCCAAGAAATAGAGGCCTTAGAAGAAGAAATTAGGCAGCCCCAAGGCCCTAAACAAGGGCAAAAAGAACCTACTGCCAAATCCACAAAAGAACACGTCACTATACGACTCCAAGGCACGATGGAGACCGTCAAGGCGCGCACAGAGGAAATACAAGACACAGACAACGAGCAGGCGCCATATAACAACACAACACACTGCAGCAGTCTGAGTCCAGAAGGTATGAAGCTAAGAAATGGGAGAGTCATAAAAGTACTCAAAATGACAGACGAAGGGGGTGAAGACAGTGAGGGGTCCAGTATGTGCCCTATAATAACAAAAACCGGTGGAAGAAGGCAGTACGAGCCGTGGCCATTCATGGACATGATAGGCCTGGCAGAACGTCTACCAACACTCACAGATGGCGCTGATAAATGGATATTGGCCCTACAAGAAACCACAGCCGGCATACGGTTGGCAGTAGGAGATATTAAAGCCATCCTCATGTATGTGGCAGGAAAACAGACCACTAAGGAGATATTTGCAGACGCTGGACTGAATGCAGCATTTGGAACCCACATTAATGATGGAGTGGAATTTG
>NW_026082299.1:1816-5393 GCF_006386435.1 Epinephelus moara | reverse complement strand
CCATCTGTGCTTCATGGAGGAGGGAAGCATTTTGAGCTCTTAGACTTTGTACCTCCTTCTCTAGAGCTGCTTTGCTCTGAAAGGCAAAGGTGGTTTGCCTGTGAAAGATCAGAAGCAAGCATTTTAACAATGTACCACTGGATGCAGTCTGCACATCACAGTTATCACTAAGTAGAGAGTTAATCTCGTCCTTGCATTCCCCGGGACTCAATCTGCTGATGAGTTCTTGACAGCCAGGGTTTAGACTCTGTGCGATGGAAGTGATAAACAGGGGTTCGCCATTGTTAGGTCTTAAGAGGAGGGTAAGGCTAAAACGGGTTGTCTTAGTACAAGTCAAATGTTAAGTTCGCTGTGGTGTTGCTTGGCAGACACCTTTGAGTGTAACTTGTGAGTACACTAGGCTAACAAAAGAATGTACTGTTCTTCACTGTGGGGGCAGCATGGAGGAGGGGTCGCTACAACACAAACAGGCACTAAAGATTAGGTACAGGAATTTACGACAGTAAAATGCGTGGCAGTATCAGTTAGAGAGTTGTTTCTTAAAGTTAACTCAAGCTGGAACTCGTAACAGCAAGGTACAAACTTCACAGGGCTGGTAGCACCTGTGGCTCTTATGCTCTACCTTTTACTTAGGCTGAAATGCTTGGCAGTAACAGCCAGTTCTCACATAAACTCTCTGTGTCACAGGGCTGGTGGCACGCTGTGATGAATGTCAAAGTAAAATAAGAACAATAGAATCAACTGCAAAGATTGAAAGCTTAACCAGACTGCATTGAGTACATGGTATTGAAATGCTGAACCAAAATCTTACAAGTTTCTACAGGGTAGGTCAACTTGAAAAGCTAGCACCAATGGCAACACTATGAGGCTTAAGATAGCGGTGATCAGTTACAATATCTCTCAAGTTGCTTTGTCTTTGTGAATAAAATAATTCTCACCACAATGTACTTGTTTGTAAGTAGAGCTGAATGTCTACTGCTGTAGCAGACTAGTGGTGAATGTAAAGACTTTTGGGTAGTCCAAGAATGGAATCAAAGATTTTTGAGTTTAGATTTTACCAAATGAAAAATCATCTGTGGTCCTGTGAATCCCAACACAATGGAACAGAAAGCTTTCTGAGCATCTAGCATCAAGACCGTTGCTTTAGTGTTTTCATCCCTGTCGGACTATAATATATTTAACAGACCTTGCACATTGAAAAATGAAAGCCTGCCAGCTTGATCTGGATGAATAATTGATGCTTATATGCTTATTTGATCTGGTGGCCAGTGTTATGGGACTGTTGTATAGGTTTAGCTCCCCCCTTAGTGTTTACATGTAAATGGTACAGCCCAACAGCAAACAGGAAGTGTGGTTTGTTTATGTCTCTAGCGCCAGTCCTCAATACAACTCACAATAGACACACACTCCACGTCTCCTGTCCATTTATTACACACTAACATGGTGTCAGAAGTGACCAAGTCAAGTAGCTAAGTAACACATAAGAAGACATCAGCATCACGATGGCGTCCGCAATACCACCACCAGGAGAGATGAAATTGCCCGGGACCTCACGAACAACTGGGACGAATTCAGTTCGGAGTTTGAAGATTACATGCTGGCGACAGGTCAAAAAGAAAAAGGAAAAGATGTACAGGCAGCGACCCTGCGACGGGTGATGGGCAGTGAATGTCACCACATATATAAACAGAACTTGGAACTTTCAGAGGAACAGGCGAAAGATCCCACGGCTATCCTTGACGCTTTGGAGGCGCATTTTAAGCCAGCCAGGAACGTGATATTTGAGAGATACATCTTCGGCAACTGCAAGCAAGACGAAGGGGAACCCATCGATGCGTTCGTAACGCGGCTGAGAGAGAAGGCTGTGTCCTGTGAGTACGGAGACCTTAAAGAGGATTTGAAAAGAGACAGACTGGTACTAGGTGTGTGTGATGAGGCTGTGCACCGCCGCCTGCTCAGAGAAAAAAAGCTCACACTTGCATCAGCCATAGAAATATGCCGGGCTGCAGAAATGACGGATATGAGTTTGAAAGCAATGACACATGACAGGCCTCCAGAGACCGTGCATGCAACAGACAGCCGTCGGCCGCGGGCTGCACCCAGGCAGACCCGCTATGACAGGTCTCAGAATCAGGCGCCTGGCGCGAGCGAAGGCGCAATATGCAGATTTTGTGGCAACATGCACAGGCGCGGATGTGAACTTTGCCCTGCATATGGCAAGAACTGCCGCTATTGTGGAACAGCAAACCACTTTGCAAAAATGTGCATTAAGAGAGGCCAAGCCAATAGACAGCTAAAAGCAGCAGACACCAAATACCCGGAGGATATGAACCCGTCCGACCCTGAGGCACACATATACACAGCAGAGAGCATCAGGGCAGTGCAGGGATGTGGGAAGAAATGTTTTGCTAATATCAAAATGAACGGGGGGTCTCAGAGGTGCCAGTTAGATTCAGGGGCGACCTGTGATGTAATGAGCATAAAAGATATGAGGAGACTGGCACCCCAGGCAAAGTTATCACCAAGCCAAACCAGATTGGTACTGTATTCAGGCCAGTCAATGCGATCCATTGGCATATTCAAAACAGAGTGTGTAGTGAGAGGAAAAACACACGAGCTGAGCTTTGAGATAGTGAGGAGCAGCCAGAGACCCCTGTTGTCAGGTGAAACCAGTGAGCATTTAGGGTTGATGCACTTCACCATACCTAAGGAAATACTTATGGTAGGACACAGCAGCTCAGAGCCTCTAACTAGGTAGCACCTTATCCATACCTATGATGACATTTTCAATGCACCAGTCGAATCACTCCCAGGGAAGGTTCATTTTGAGTTAGACAGAGATGTAGCTCCAGTGCAGGCTTCTCCACATAATGTTCCTGTGGCTCTCAGAGATGCAGTCAAGGCTCAATTAGACAAACATGAGAGAGATGGACACTTAGCCTCAGTGTCCGAGCCAACCGAGTGGATTAGCAACATGGTTAACATCAGGCAGCCAGAGAAGCTGAGGATTTGCATAGACCCCAAGTCACTAAATCTAGCTTTGAAGAGGTCTCACTACATAATGCCAACACTTGAGGATGTATTATACAAACTGCTCAGGGCCCGTGTTTTCACCCTCGTAGATACGCGTGATGCCTTCTTACAGTGTAAGCTAGATGAGGAAAGCAGTTACACAACCACATTTTGGACGCCCTGGGGCAGGAAGCGTTGGTTGAAGCTGCCTTTTGGGGTGTCAGTGGCCCCAGAGATATACCAGCGAAAACAACATGAGCTACTGGCAGGGCTCATGGGAGTAGAACCCATTGCAGACGATATACTGGTGGTTGGGTGTGTCACACAGATGAAGAAGCCACGATGATAGAAAACTGACAGCGCTCATGGACAGGTGCAGAGAGGTGAAGCTTAGACTAAGTCTAAAGAAACTGCAGTTTAGGGTCAGGGAGGTCAAGTTTCATGGACACATCTTGTCAGCAGAGGGGCTCAGGGCGGACCCCGAGAAAGTCAGGGCTGTCCAGGACATGCCCCACCCCACAGACGCCAAAGCAGTGCAAAGACTAATAGGGTTCGTGACCTACCT
>NW_026082299.1:0-1532 GCF_006386435.1 Epinephelus moara | reverse complement strand
TAAGACTACATTCCCGGTACTCCTTCTGACTTTTGGCGACCGCTGTCAGCTCGTCCATCTTATTTGCCAGTGACCTCACGTTGCCCATGACGAGAGAGGGGAGACACGGCTTATATCTTCTCTTCTCCATAAGCCTCCGTTGTCTCAACCCTGCTTTTTTCCGCCGCTGTTTACTTCCTCCCCTGCATCCTCTGTGTGTTTTCCTCCACAGTTCAGCTGGTATCTCCGATGTTCTGGCCGCCAAGCCGGACGGCCTCAGCGCAATCAGCTGATCTCTGGAGTAAACAATGCGGCCATGAAGTTGTTGCGCAATGGTGCCGGGTCCGAATGAAATAAGTAATTCCAGGGTGAGGAAAACGAGTACAACTCTTTCAATCAGCATGTTTTGAGAGGGCGCAGTTTCAAAAGGACAATCTCAAAAAGCCAGCACAAATACCAAACTTAATAAAGCAAAAAAGTAAGAAAACCGAGCGACAAGCAGGAGCGACTGCAACAGGCTGCACGCGCGGGCGCAGCGCACTCAACACTGGAAAAGCAGAGTCAGCTGTGAAAATAGTAAAGAACCTGTGTAAGAAGGCGGCCTGTGCAGGCAACGACCCATGGCTGGCTATTCTACAGTGGAGGAACACACCCACGGAGGGCATGTTCAGCAGCCCAGCACAGAGACTGATGTCTTGTAGATTGAGGACCCCACTCCCAGTGGCTGACACGCTCCTGGAGCCAAGCGTGGTCACTGGGGTCCCAGACAAACTGCGGGTTAAGCACCAAACAGCTAAGCTCTGGTATGACAAGTCAGCCAAGTCCTGCCCAAGCTGTGCATTGGCCAGGACATTAGAATGAAGCCCTTGCCCGGGGACAGAACGGGCAGGTGGAGAAGAGGAGATCGTACTTGGTGGATGTTGAAGGGACATACTACCGGCGGAACCGGGTGGACCTGCCACCAGCAGAGGTGGGAGCGACAGGGTGCCACCCTGAGCAACACAGCAGCCCGCCTATCGAGCAACCCAGTAGTCCACCCCAAAATGCGGTGGATAAGGTTGTGGACTATGGCACAAGTGCCCAGGAAGTCAGGCCGCCAAGGCAGAGTGCCCTTCACCAGCCCATGGGTGACCCGCCACCCACACCAGGGCACAGGACGGCCAGCGGCAGGCTGGTGATGGTGCCAAACAGACTGAACCTATAGACTGGACTTAACTTTTGGGCCCATCTTTGTTTTGTTATTGTGTGATGTTTACAAAAGAAAAGAAAAAAAAAGAAAAAAAAGGAGGTATTGTGGAAACAGCCTGGAATCTATTTTACTTGAATTTAAGTTGCAATACAGTTAAACAATTATTTGCACTATGGGCTATGCTAAGTTGCTAGCTAAAAAAAGGGGAGATGTTATAGGACTGTTGTATAGGTTTAGCTTCCCCCCTAGTGTTTACATGTAAATGGTACAGCCCAACAGGAAACAGGAAGTGTGGTTTGTTTATGTCTCTAGCGCCAGTCCTCAATACAGCTCACAATAGACACACACTCCACGTCTCCTGTCC
>NW_026082298.1:0-1115 GCF_006386435.1 Epinephelus moara | reverse complement strand
GAGGACCATGTTCCATTTATACACTTGGTTGTGATTTGCCGGTCCTTGGGTTCATATCCGACATCACATGTTATTCTGACTTTTTGTTCATCCCTATACCAACCATTCTGGCTTGCTGTGTATTTTGCATTGGGTATATGTGGTGGCAGGCAGGCTTTTTCATCTGAGAGGATGAAAACAAACAAAAACACATTTTCACCAAAGTGACAGTCTATTAAACCCCTGTTTGTAGAATGACATTAATAATGCCACATGCATGGATACTTTCTGTGAAAATGAGCACATTTTTAAAAAGCAGCATTAAGGTGGTCAGATGAGTGGTTACTTGATTGGTTTGGTTGGTTTTAACACTGATATAATTCTGGTCACTGTTAGTTTTACAGCTTGCTTGTATAAAACATCTGACAGACTCTCACAGACCGGCACAGAGGACCGTGTCCCATGTACACATTTAGCTGCAGCCTCTTAGTNGAAAAAAGATACAAAAACACATTTTCACCAAAGTGACAGTGCTTGTATAAAACATCTAACAGACTCTCACAGACCGGCACAGAGGACCGTGTCCCATGTACACATTTAGCTGCAGCCTCTTAGTCTTTGGCTTCATATCCTTTATCACATGTTATCCTTGTCATGTATCTGTCCTTATACCAAACACTTTTTGGCAGTTGATATGTCTGAAATGCCATCACATGCATGAATATTATCTCCAAGGACTTATCATAGCAACAAATATCTTATAGCAAAAAAGACTTGCTGCTAAAGGAATGCTAAATGCTAGATGAGAAGTCAGGGGATCATCAAAGTTATAACTATCATCCTCAGGGGGACATGAATGTGTGTACCAAATTTCATGGCAATCCATCTGATAGAATATTTGAGTCTGGACCAAAGTAGTGGACCCACAGACTGACAACAACGCTGCAACCATGAGGACAAAAGGAAACAACAGTAGACATGTTTAGGAACACTTACCTATACATTGTGGTTCAGGAGACCATTCTCCATTGTGACATGTGCTTGTTGCCCACCAACCCTTCACTGCTGGTTTAAGTTCTTCATCACAGGAATAGGTCAGCACTGTTCCATCAGAATAAGTCTGTTGTTTTGGGGCA
>NW_026082297.1:0-1070 GCF_006386435.1 Epinephelus moara | reverse complement strand
CATCAATATGCCTTTATTATCATTATATAAGTTAAAAAATGGTCTAAAAACAGCAAAATTACAACAATAAAATGGTCTTAAAAGCACAATATTACACAATATTATCGCTTAACACAATCATTTCTGACGCAATTAATCACCCAGAAAAATTTGTTATCATGACAGGCCTATTGCAAGTGTGTGTGTGTGTGTGTGTGTGTGTGTGATGCATTTTTCAAACAAAGTACATTATTATGCGTCTTAGATTAGGCACCCAAAAGTTTTTCTATAAATTGTCTTACATGTTAATTCTTTCTTTTTCTGCATTAGTGTGTCAGTAGAGTAGACTGCTCTTCATAGTAGGGATGTCCCGATCCAGCTTTTTCACTTCCGCTCCGATACCGATACTACAGCCTTGAGTTTTGGCCAATACCAATCCCAATCTGATCCAAGCGCGTATTATACATATTCACTTATTTTGTTGTCAGTCATGTTAGAAAAGGTTTGATCAAGCGATATTACTCTAACAAGAACAACTACTTAATCAGGTTAGTTAGAATGATCCACAACAGCTGGTATGAGAAACGGACCTGTTTATTGTTAACAGGGTTAAATAAAAAAAAAGTTTAAACTTGAACATTAACATTAAATAAAAAATATAGCTGGTTTGCTTTGGCTGCTTTGGCCCCCTAATAAATAAAAAATAGATAAAAACTACAAGACATTGTTGACATTTACAAACAATGCAGCCTTTCCTTTTCAGTTATTTTAGTAGTGTCAGTGTCAACCTGGGGCTGCTGTTTCCTGTGTGTCTGCATTCTGGCCTGGTGGATTGATAGTAAGTACTGGAGCGGATCACTGGAATGGACTGCTTGAATTGCGGAGCGCTGGGCTGGCCGGAAAACCTGGATCGGATTCCATGAAAAACTGGATCAGAGTTCTGGATCGGCATTTTTCCGTGCAGTCCGATCCGATGCCGATGCACATTTTTTGCTAATATTGGCGGCTGATACCGATCCGAATATCGGATCGGGACATCCCTACTTCATAGTGGATCTTTTTATATTTTGAAAGTTATATATATATTTTTT
>NW_026082296.1:0-1464 GCF_006386435.1 Epinephelus moara | reverse complement strand
ACGTGATTTGTAGGTCTTGATGAGACGAACACGTCAACTTTGGTTTGATGTTTCTACGACATTCCTACGGGCCGCAGCGGCCATTTTAGTGTGCCTAGGTGGCGCTAGAGAGCCCATTTTGGCACTTTAGGGGTTAATTTTTTGATTTTCTAAAATTTTTCGCCAGGTCTGACATGCATGCCAATTTTGGTGAGTTTTTGAGCATGTTTAGGGGGTCAAATTCCAGCTCAAAGAGGCTGCGGGAGAAAGAATAACTAGAACTGCAAGCAGTTATGAACGGGGGCCAAGCCCCCCCGTGCGACTCGGTCCCTGCGTCCCGCGGAGCCCATGGAAGTTGTCCCCAAAGGACGACGGGCTCTGGGCGAGCGCATGTTTATGAATGTGTCATTTAAAATGTGGAAGTGACAGGCAAAACTGCCTTTGCATCCGTTATAGCGCCACCTATAGACCGATTTGCGACAAATTTGGCACAAAGCCTCTGGATGACCTCGGGAACGAGTTACACAACTTAAGTTTGATGTTGAAAGCATCTACTTTGAGCGAAATATGAAACAATGTGTGTTTTTTAGTTAGCAAAAAAGATTGTTTGGTTGTAACAAGCGCATTTTTTGCTGTGCCAAAATTCTTTATATAACTTTTCATCAGACACATCTGGAGATTCTATGTGCAAAGTTTCAGGCAGGTGGCACTTAAAATGTAGGAGGAGTTCGCAAAAGTAGGTTTTTGACATGTGGCGAATTAGCAAAGAGAATGTGCAGCAGAAGTGGGCGGGGCCTGTGTCAGAAAACCCAGCTCTATCCAGGGAACACATGGATATTATGTTTGTGAAAGTGTCATTTAAAATGTGTAAGTTGCAGGCAAAAACGTGTTTGCATCCATTATAGCGCCACCTAGTGGAGTACATGTGCAATTTTTGGTACAGAAGATCAGTGTCCTATTCTATATGTACTCTTAAAATTTCAAAGCCCTCAGCATAATAGTTTGGCTGAAATTAATGTTTGTTGTTTATCTTGTAATAAGCCACGTCCACATTGACCAGTCATGACCACCTTCAAGATTTGACCTCAGAATTGGCCCTACATCATACCAACCGAATTTCGTAGAAATCGGTGCAGCCGTTCAAGAGATATAAACTTAACATATTTGTAGCGCCCCCTAGTTTACAAAATTCGCCAAATTCGGCTCATACCCTCACAGTCTTATGCCAACCAATGATCTCAAATTTGGTGNCGGTGCAGCCGTTCAAGAGATATAAACTTAACATATTTGTAGCGCCCCCTAGTTTACAAAATTCGCCAAATTCGGCTCACAGTCTTATGCCAACCAATGATCTCAAATTTGGTGTTAATAGCATTTAGTTTGACCGAGATATCCAACAGTTTGCATTTTTATAGCTAGCTATAGAAGTTTGTTTGTTAATAATTTGCGCACAAAAACGGTTTTGCATTGAAAATAGTGCCACCT
>NW_026082295.1:0-1007 GCF_006386435.1 Epinephelus moara | reverse complement strand
CAGTGTGACTACATCACTACAGTGTTATTACATCCCCACCACATCAGAGCATCCCCACAGAAGCACAGCATCATCCTTTCCTCCACAGCTGGGTGGAAATCTGCTCCTTATGAACAAACTCAGCAGATTTTGCTCCTTTTTGTCCCTCCTGTGAGCCGGTACTCACCTCTGGTCCTGACGCAGCAGCAGCAGCAGGAGAAGAGAGTGCGTTCAGGAGGGAGAGCTGCGTCCGATAACTGCTCTAAATTTAACAGAAACAGACATTGTTCTAAACATGGCTGCATAGCTGCCTGTGAGCTGCTTATCGTCCCTCTCCCAGTGGGCCATGGCCATACAAGGCTCTGCGGGGCCCGGGGCCATCCAGCAGCTCCTCGTCCCCGCCGACACGTGGGGGAGATAACGGCTAACAGCTAACGGCAGCCTGGTGACACCGATGGGCCACAACAGGCAGGAATGTTGGGATAAGTGCCCCCCTCCTCCTCCTCCTCCTCCTCCTCCTCCTCCTCCCACATGACAACCTTCACAGCAGTGATTTTCCACCCAGAGAAGGTGACACGTTCAGAGAGCTGCAGACATCACAGGGTCCTGAGGAGGAACGACAGGAAGTCTGTAACACACCGAAATATCAACTCCTATCAGCTAGCCATCAGCATTCAGATGTACAAACACCTGCACACAGCTCTCACACCTCATGACCACAGAGCGGCGTGCACACAGTTTACTGCAGACGTCTGAAGGTGACTCAGTGAGGAGGTTAAAGCTGAGATATGTTCCTGTAAACTAACACAGTGTTTGTAGGTTGTTCTATTGTCTTCACACTGCTGCACAACTGAACTCAGGTGTATTGTAGGTGGTGTATTAAAGGAGGCGTATTATAGGAGGTGTATTATAGGTGGTGTATTATGGGAGGTGTATTATAGGTGGTGTATTATAGGAGGCGTATTTTAGGAGGTGTATTGTAGGTGGTGTATTAAAGGAGGTGTATTATAGGTGGTGTATTATGGGAG
>NW_026082294.1:0-1232 GCF_006386435.1 Epinephelus moara | reverse complement strand
ATGCATTTGTAAGGGGTTGTGGCCTATTAGGTTTGGGCAATATATTAAAATGTATCTATTTAATAACAGGTTTGAAATTTACTATGATTTGATGTCAAACTTCCTGTTTAAAATGCAACCAATATCTTGAGTCATTTGTAATTTCAAACAATTTCTAAACACACTTACATATTGATTAATCTGTCAATTATTTCCTCAATTAATCAATCATTTGTTGATCCAGGAAATCTCATAAAATGTTGAAAAATGCTGATTAGTGTTTTCCAAAGTACAAGATGACGTCCTCAAATGTCCTGTTTTGTTTACAACTCAAANTTTCTAAACACACTTATATATGATAAATAAAGTAGGGTTGCAACTAACAATTATTTTCATTATTGATTAATCTGCCAATTATTTCCTCAATTAATCAATCATTTGTTGATCCATGAAATCTCATAAAATGTTGAAAAATGCTGATCAGTGTTTTCCAAAGTACAAGATGACGTCCTCAAATGTCCTGTTTTGTTCACAACTCAAAGACATTCACTTTACTGTTAGAAAGGAGTAAAGAAACCAGGAACTATTGACATATTAAGTAGCTGTATTCAGAATTTGTATGTTTTTTTTATTTATTAAAAAAAGACTAGATTAATTTCATATTTGATTACCAATCAATTAATAGTTGCAGCTCTAACCTTAAGTGCTTATGGTTTGAATGCGTCACATTTTATAGAGTGTATTATGTAGAGTGGGACTGATCTAGTCTTGAGCATGACTTGCTCTCAGTTTAGGTGGTCTTGAGCACAATAACCAATATTTTCCCCACGGCACGCATTCTTTGTGTTTGGCTGTTTTACACATTTCCCCTAATTCATACAGTAAGTGTGTCCAGTCCATAGACATTGCCACTAACAAGTAATTTTGGAGCAGATTGTACAATGTACAAGTGCTCTGTTTTTTTCACAGTCAAATGAACTTTACTCTGGGTTGTGAGAAAGTGATCCACACCTCCAAGACACTGCAAGACTGATTTACTTTGTTTTAAATTCATGGATTCAACTTCAGTCTTATTGCTGATATATTTATGCTACATGTTTTGAGTACAGTAATTTACCAGCATTGCTTACAGATTTTGTACCAGAATAACTACAAAAAGAAAACTGAGACTAAGTATAAACTATGTGATCTTGATAACCTGTTATCATTCTGTAAAGGTTTGTTTAATGTAGTATTAAGCTTTATGAATTTAA
>NW_026082293.1:0-1005 GCF_006386435.1 Epinephelus moara | reverse complement strand
TAGGTTAGCCTGTTAGCATGCTAACATGTCCACACTGACAATGTGTTGATGCTTAGCAGGTATAATGTTCACACATTCACCATCTCACCATCTTAGGTTAGCTTGTTAGCATGCTAACATTCTCACAATGACAATGTGTTGATGCTTAGCAGGTATAATGTTCACACATTCACCATCTCACCATCTTAGGTTAGCTTGTTAGCATGCTAACATGCTCACAATGACAATGTGTTGATGCTTAGCAGGTAAAATGTTCACACATTCACCATCTCACCATCTCAGGTTAGCTTGTTAGCATGCTATCATGCTCACAATGACAATAAGCTAATGCTTAGCAGGTATAATGTTTACCACATTCATTATCTTAGGTTAGCCTGTTAGCATACTTGACGTTTAGCAGGTATATTAACCATGTTCACCATCTTAGGTTAGCCTGTTAGCATGCTAACATGCTCACAATGACAACATGTTGAACGTGTTGATGTTTAGCAGGTATAATGTTCATACATTCACCATCTCACCATCTTAGGTTAGCTTGTTAGCATGCTAACATGCTCACAATGACAATGTGTTGATGCTAAGCAGGTATAATGTTCACACATTCACCATCTCACCATCTTAGGTTAGCTTGTTAGCATGTTATCGTGCTCACAATGACAATAAGCTGATGCTTAGCAGGTATAATGTTTACCACATTCATTATCTTAGGTTAGCCTGTTAGCATGCGAACATGCTCACAAAGACAATAAGCTAATGCTTAGCAGGTATAATGTTTACCACATTCATTATCTTAGGTTAGCCTGTTAGCATGCTTGACGTTTAGCAGGTATATTAACCATGTTCACCATCTTAGGTTAGCCTGTTAGCATGCTAACATGCTCACAATGACAACGTGTTGGACGTGTTGACGTTTAGCAGGTATATTAACCATGTTCACCATCTTAGGTTAGCCTGTTAGCATGCTAACATGTTCACAATGACAACGTGTTGAACGCGTTGACGTTT
>NW_026082292.1:0-1517 GCF_006386435.1 Epinephelus moara | reverse complement strand
TTTTGACATACTATGACTCATTTTCCATCACTTTGTTGACATACTATACTATGACTAATTTTCCATTACTTTTTTGACATACTATACTACGATTCATTTTCGTCACTTTTTTGACATACTATACTATGACTCATTTTCGTCACTTTTTTGACATACTATACTACGATTCATTTTCGTCATTTTTTTGACATACTATACTATGACTCATTTTCCATCACTTTTTTGACATACTATACAATGACTAATTTTCCATTACTTTTTTGACATACTATATTTTGACTCATTTTCCATCACTTTTTTAACATACTATACTATGACTCATTTTCGTCACTTTTTTGACATACTATACAATGACTCATTTTTCATTACTTTTTTGACATACTATACTACGACTCATTTTCGTCACTTTTTTGACATACTATACTGATTCATTTTCCATCACTTTTTTGACATACTATACTGTGACTCATTTTTCATCCGTGATTTCATATTATCTTTTGACTTATTCAACAAGTCTAATGATATAGTGTGTTCTGCATCACCATGCCAATGTTTGTGATGTTCAAAGTAAAGAATCAGAGTTTTATCTGATTAAAAAGAAAAATAAATATTGTTCACTTTAAAAACAAACACAGATCAAACCGCGATGCTAAAATCAGTCCTTCATTAAAAACATCATAATTTCATGTAGTCTGTCATAAAAACGGTCAAAGGTCATTCCCACTTCTCCCAGTTCTAAAGAAAAATATTTCAAGTGAAAAGAAAAATTAATTGTCAGGAAGTCATGACAGCCGTCAAACAGGATTTCTGAACACGAGAAAGGCGTCAGCTTGTTGAACATTAATAAGCGTTTCAGTTTCTAACTAAAATCACAATAAACAGATTATTTGTTCCCTCATGAGGCCGTTGGCTGAGTTGAGCTGTGACCAAAGGATTACATTCACTATCTGACCATAAAAGGTTATTACACACAAATTACTTGAGCAACATTTCATCATCTAAAGTAGCAGCACATGTAAAGCTCAGTAAAAATAAAATTCAAGCCAGCAGCTTCACTTTGTATAAAGTGGCAGCCATTTTGTGCCGACAGCGATTGGATTAATGTGTCTCTCATTCTTTCTTTCATTTAAATTGCATTAAATTTCTTGGTAAAAGACAAATTTTAAATATTTTGACAAACAAAAATGAATCAGAATTATCTGTTACATAAATGTTATTTGTAATTTGTGTGTGACTGCAGACCGTGTGTAGATTTCACACCGTCAGGCGTCAGCCACCTTTAGTATTCAGTGCAACCTGCCGCTCTACATTTGGATTAATCCACCGCTGAAAATAGTCCCCAGAACAGACACATTAAAAATGTAAATTTAAATATCTGTTTTACCCAAGTAACTAAAGTTACCAGATAAATGTAGTGTAGTAAAAACTGCAGTATTTCCCTCTGAGGTGGAGTACAAGTATAAAGTAGCAGGAAATGTAAATACACAGCAGAGTACTGGTAGCCTGGTCCCAGACCA
>NW_026082291.1:0-2206 GCF_006386435.1 Epinephelus moara | reverse complement strand
TCCCTGACAGGAGACGTACTTCTGAAGAGGTAAGCTGGTTAAAGTTTTAATTCTTGATGTCTTTGTAACACTTTAACGAGTGAACTGGGGTACTAGTATACACACCTCTTGTTTTGTTTTGTTAAGGTAATGACTCTACAGGCGACTCTGAATTATAATGTCGCTGTCCATTATGCTGAAACCCTACTTTGCGCCGTCAGAGTGTTTTGTAAGGCACGAGCTATGCACACTGTGTATATGCCTTAATGAAATCGTCAGAATTACTTTAAAAAAGATCAACTGTGTTAAATGACAGTGATCACTTGGTGTCAGTGTGTGAGCAGAAAATAGTTTCCAGAAAAGCCTTTGTCAGAGATAAGGGCCCTCCCCTTTGTGGGACGGGTTTTCACATTTTAGTACTGGATGCATCTTGTGCACCCACATCGAACATTAAGCATCTGCGATTTTGATAACACAGTGGAACTGTTCTTTTTGTCAACTGAAAACGGATTGGTGATTTTAAACCTTTTGGATACATTGTATCTGCTGGTTATGGAGCAGAAAGGACTAAGGACATCGAGACAGCAATGGCGGTGGATCGCTTTCATTGTTTCACTGATTTTGCTGTGGAGCAGAGCTTCGGCGCAGATCAGATATTCCATCGCCGAGGAGGTTAATGAAGGAACTGTTGTTGGGAATATAGCGAAGGATTTGGGATTAGAGATGAACACACTGAAAGAGAGAGGATGCCGTATTGTCGAGGGTTCAACGGAGTCATTTTTTCATGTAAACCAGAACGACGGATTATTGTATGTTGACCGGACAATTGACCGGGAGAAGGTGTGTGAGCGGAGCAGTGTGTGCTTGATCAACTTAAAGACTGTGCTGGAAAATCCTCTTGAAATACATTATGTGACTGTGGAGGTGCTGGATGTAAATGACCACGCTCCCACCTTCTCAACCAAAGAGTCACGTCTCGAAATTTCAGAGTCTGTTTTACCGGGCTTGCGCCTTCAGCTGCAGGCAGCACACGACCCTGATGTTGGTCAGTTTTCGGTCCAGGAGTATAAACTTAGTCCTAATGATCATTTTCGTTTGGAAGTCAAAGACCGTGGGAAAGATGGGAAGATGCCGATATTAGTTTTACTGAAGACGCTAGACAGGGAAACAAAGAAAAGCCATAAGTTGCTCCTTACAGCTATCGATGGAGGGAAACCAAGTAAATCTGGTACAGCTGAAATTACTGTTGACGTCTTAGATGTTAACGACAACATGCCAGTTTTTAACGAAGACACATACTCTGTGCTTTTGGAAGAAAATGCTGCCATTGGCACAACAATTATAAAAGTAAATGCTTCTGATTTAGACGAAGGCTCAAATGGTGAGATTGTGTATTCATTAGGCAAGAATGTGAACAGCAGAATACGTGGTCTTTTTCGTGTAGATGCAACTACAGGTGAAATAATTGTTCAAGATCTTATAGACTTTGAATTAGAAGAAAGTTATGAAATTGATATACAGGCATCTGATAAAGGACCGGCTCCGCTGAGGACAGACAAAAGTGTGTTGGTGAATATTGTAGATTTGAATGATAACGCCCCACATATAGAGGTTACCTCATTTTCAAAAGCAATACCAGAGGATGCAAGACTGGGAACCACTGTGGCCTTAATCAGTGTTCTTGATAAAGACTCTGGTCTTAATGGAAAAGTTATTTGCTCGTTTAATGAAGATGTTCCCTTTTCCTTATCACCTTCCTCACAAGACAACATGTATTCGATAGTCACGAAATCGCCCCTGGATAGAGAAAAGCAGTCCATATATGACGTGACAATTGTTGCAAAAGATGCAGGCGTACCATCATTGTCTTCTGAAAAAAGCATTACTATTATAGTATCAGATGTGAATGATAACAGGCCACAGTTTTCAGCGAGCCCTTACACATATTATGTTACAGAGAATAACTCTCCAGGAGCGTCAGTGTTTTCTGTCAGGGCATCAGACAGAGATGAAGGTGATAATTCTCATATCTCATATAATATTTTAAGAGATGGAAAAGATACTAACAAACTCAACTCCTACAGTCTCAGCATCAACTCTGAAAATGGAGATATTTTGGCACTAAAAAGTTTCGACTTTGAAACAGTGAAAACTTTCCAGTTCCAAGTTGTTGCCACAGATTCAGGAACTCCTTCACTAAGCAACAACGTGACAGTGAACGTGTTCA
>NW_026082290.1:0-1086 GCF_006386435.1 Epinephelus moara | reverse complement strand
AGTGTTGTGTTTATATTTTTGTTCAGTGTAATAAAGATTTATCAGACTCTGATAAATCTAGACTTTGTGCACTGTTCTACTGTGCAGTGACACCTGTACAAATATGACCTCCATGAAAGAGTCATCAGGAGAAAACCCTTCTTGTGTCTTCACACAAAATTCAGTGTCAGAAGTTTGCAAAGGAACATCTAAACAAGCCTGATGCTTTTTGGAAAAAAGGGTGCAGAGTTTCATAAGAACACCTGTCCAACTGTTAAACACAGGGGTGAATCAATCATGCTTTGGACTTGTGTTGCAGCCAGTGACACAGGGAACATTTCACAGGTAGAGGGAAGAATGGATTCAGTTAAATTCCAGCAAATTCTGGAAGCAAACATCACAACATCTGTAAAAAAGCTGAAGATGAAGAGAGGATGGCTTCTACAACAGGACAATGATCCTAAACACACCTTGAAATCCTCAATGGATTACCTCAAGAGCTGCAAACTGAAAATTTTGCCATGGCCCTCAGTCCCCTGACCTAAACATCATTAAAAATCTGTAGATAGTAGGCATGTAAGGATATATCGAATTTTGCGGTGTCGCGATAAAATAAATTCTCGATACCGTCGTGGGAATGCCACGGTAGTTATATAGCTGCGTTCTCCTACAGAGCCGGTAATATGACTGTGCGGCTACATTCCCCATAATCCTTTGCATGCAACTGCGCGCGCAGGTGAGAGCAGACTCCTGAAGCTCAGCCTCTCAGTCTCCGACTCTGCCCGTGCATGACCAGAGGAAACAAGACGAGTGAACAGAAATGCCAGAATGGCGAACAAAGTAAGGAGATTGATTGTTCTTCTCTGTGGATTTTCTCCGCGACCATTCGTCATAGCAAGAAGCCTCGCATATCACGTGAAACAGTGAAATCTTAGCTTTCCGACAAGGCCAAGCACTCATCCGTAGTTCAATGTTTTCACAGCGAAAACACTGATAAAGTTACACTAAAATAATGTATAACAAAGCTTTCATACAGCTTTGCACACACATTACTCTTAGATAGATTACTCGTAAATGCAGGCTCGCACAGAAATGCCACGCATATCA
>NW_026082289.1:0-1104 GCF_006386435.1 Epinephelus moara | reverse complement strand
CATGTTTGTCTCCAAGTGTCAGATGTCTGTCTGTCTGTCTCCAAGTGTCTGTCTGGCTATCCATGTCTGTCTCCAAGTGTCTGTCTGTCTGTCCATGTCTGTCTCCAAGTGTCTGTCTGCCAGTCCATGTCCGTCTCCAAGTGTCTATCTGTCTGTCTCCAAGTATCTCTCTGTCTCCATGTCTATCTCCCATCTCTCTCCATGTCTGTCTGTCTTCATGTCTGTCTCTCCATGTCTGACTATCCTTCTCAGTGTCTGTCTGTCCATGTTTGTCTGTCCTTCTCTATGTCTGTCTGTCCATGTCTGTCTCCAAGTGTCCAGGTCTTACTGTCCAAGTCTGTCTGTCTCCATGTCTCTCTGTCTGTCTCCATGTCGGTCTGTCTCTATGTCTGTCTCCATGTCTGTCGGTCCATGTCTGTATGTGTGTCTCCATGTCTGTCTGTCCATGTTTGTCTGTCCTTCTCCATGTCTGTCTGTCCATGTCTGTCTCCAAGTGTCCAGGTCTTACTGTTCAAGTCTGTCTGTCTCCATGTCTGTCTGTATGTCAGTCCGTTTCCATGTCGGTCTGTCTCTCTGTCTCCATGTCTGTCTGTCTGTATGTTTCAATCTGTCTGTCCATGTCTGTCTGTCTGTCTGTCAGTCAATGTCTGTCTGTCTGGTCCCTTGCCTGTCTTTCTGTCTGACTCCATGCCTGTCTGTCTCCATGTCTGTCTGTCTCTCTGTCTCCATGTCTGACTGTCTGTCTGTCTCCATGTCTTTCTATCCAAGTCTGCCTGTCTCCATATCTCTGTCTGTCTCTGTGTCTGTCTCCATGTCTGTCTGTCTATCTCCATGTCTGTATGTCTCTGTCTGCATGTCTGTCTGTATGTCTGTCTCCATGTCTGTCTGTCTCCATCTCTGTCTCTATGTCTATCTCCATGTCTGTCTGTCCATGTCTGTCTGTCTGTCTGTCTGTCTCCAAATGTTTGTCTCTCTGTCTGTCTCCATGTCTTTCTGTTTGTCTCTCTGTCTGTCTCCATGTCTGCCTGTCCATGTCTGTCTGTCTCTATCCATGTCTGTCTGTCTCTCTCCATGTCTTTCTCTCCAAGTCTGTCTGGCTCCATG
>NW_026082288.1:0-1147 GCF_006386435.1 Epinephelus moara | reverse complement strand
AAAGACTTTTAGGTTATCAATTTCAATTCCATATATATATAGGGAGTGATACTCTATATCTGTGATTCGGTCATGGGCACTGTGGCACGAGGCCGCAGGCCGAGTGTTGAAGACAATTACAGCCGTGTGACGATATACAGTACAACGTCACGACCTTGAGTGTGATATTGCTTTTATACAACAGTTCAACAGCAATGCTGAGTAAGGAAATGTTACCACAAGGTGATGAAATAAATTATTTAAGTATGTTATGTAGCTCCGCGAAAAAAAAAACAGTTCCCCCAGTCTGTTGCCAGGCAACGCAGCACACACGCCAGGAACTCACAAGCTACTTTGTATTTACATTGATCTGCAACTGCGTAACTTCGTCCAGTTTGGATGATGAAACGTTGGCAAACCTGGATGTTGGCACGGCCGGATTCAAACACACCTGGAGGTCTGCACTGAAGAGTCCTGGCTTTCCTTTTCCTCATTCTCTCCTGACGACCACTTATAATTTAATTCAAATGTTATTTAGGGAAAATATCCATCTAGTTGGTGTAACGCTAGTGTCAGTTTGCGTCAATGTAACGAGTGTGACAGCTGGTTAATTAACGGTTGTATTTATATTTATAACACCTGTGAGAGGAGTGATTTTGCTGTTATATGTCCCAGTGATGTTATACTCTATATCAGCACTCACCCCAGATAGCACATCTGGCCGATGTCGGCCCGATGTATCAAGTTTAGATCATTAACACATAGCAGGGAGAACGTTTGCTCATTGCCGAAACGTCGGCCTGTAATCGACCACCTTAAATGACCACCACGCGACGTTCAAACGTATTCATATGCTTCGTTATCCACAACCATTATCCATTTAGGTCGGACTTTTCAAACTACAAATATTTCACCATTCAATGTGAGAAATCAATGCTAACATTAAAAACTAGCTTGACTGTTACCCTATTTTGTGTGTAAGTGTGCACAATGAAGAGACAAAAGTCAATTCGACAAACTTTATTTTCAAATTTCCACAAACAATATCTGATGGCCAGTCCGCTTCTCCTGGCAGCCTGCAAGAGACAGAAAAGACGATGAGCACATAACTTTAAAAAAAAAAAAATCCCAACTTCACCACTGTATTTTTTTTTGTTAGCATTTCAGC
>NW_026082287.1:0-1411 GCF_006386435.1 Epinephelus moara | reverse complement strand
ATTCTTTTATATTGTTTTATCACATAGGCCTATGTATTGTTGGCAGAGATGGGCAGCATTTTAATTACATGTATTTAAAATGTTTTATCACCTACTATGACAATAGAAATGTCATACAAAAATACATCCTGTGCCTTTTTTCAAAATCAGATTAATCGAATAAAATAATCAATGATTAATCCATTATTATTTTTAAATATATAAGTTAGTGGCAGCCCTAACTGTATGCAACACATCTGATTCATATTATTTTAACCTGTTAGTGTTTCTTGCAATGTCCCTCACAAATAAACTAATAAATACATGAATACAAACACCTTAGCTACTGGTGAACATTAGAATGTGATGAGGAACCTTTAATGTTCATATGAAAGCAAGTGAAGGAGCTGCTATGTCACGTTCTAATAACCTTTCCTATTTTAATTTAAACTTTTTTATGTCAACCTCCCAATGAGGTGCAGTTTCCTCATTGCTGCCCTTTGCATTGAGGCCCTCCAGACTGGACCGCTATGGACTGCTCTGCCCTTTGCATTGAGGCCCTCCAGACTGGACCGCTATGGACTGCTTCGTCTTTGGTTTGCAGTCTGTCGACCGCCAGTAAAACAAAGAAGAAGCAGCCACCGAAAAACAAGGAAGAAGCCGCCGAAAAACAACTCACCTGATTAAGACAATGCAAACTTTTTTGAACCCACCTCTTAAAAGAATCAGAACAGGAATCGTTAAAATTCAAACAATGCCTGATCCTAGTGCTTTTTAAAAAAAAAAAAAAAAAAAAAAAAATCGATTCACATGAAAATTGCGATTCTTTTCTTCGACGATTCCGAATCGATTCATTAATCCAAAGAATCGATTTAAAAAAAAAAAAAAAAAAAAAGCACTAGGATCGGGCATCGTTTGAATTTTAACGATTCCTGTTCTGATTCTTTTAAGAGGTGGGCTCAAAATGTTTGCATTGTCTAAATGAGGTGAGTTGTTTTTCGGCGGCTTCTTCGTTGGTTTTCGGCGGCTTCTTCGTTGTTTTTCGGTGGCTGCTTCTTCCTTGTTTTACTGGCGGTCAACGGACTGCAAACCAAAGATGAAGCACGGATGAAAATTGTTTACAACCTGTTTAGGGGAATCGAAATTAAAACTTCTTAATGATGCTGATGAAATTGAAATGTTAGAACAGGTTCAATTTGATTCTCGATGCCCAACCCTAAGCAGCACTTTTAATTTATTTTTTGATAACTTGAATCTATTATTCTTGAAGTCACTGAGAATTCAGTTTTCATTTGTGCAAGTTAAGCATAAATAAATGTTAGCTTTTGTCTTAAGTTTGCCTTTGTATGTTTGATTATTGCAATCAGTTGATCTGACTTTTTCAAATATAAAAATTATATAATTTTGTACATACTTTACTCTGCTTTCATGC
>NW_026082286.1:2168-3599 GCF_006386435.1 Epinephelus moara | reverse complement strand
TCTACTGGAAACGCTGTAGTATGCACGCCAGGCCAGTGGGCGGCAGTGTAAATTTGCAAAGCAACACCACGGCATGATGCCATGCGCCTGCGCTGAAGTGCCTTCCTCTCCAACACCGTGATTACAAACCAAAACAAAGAAGATACACTGGCGAAAGCATGCACAGATAACTTTGTCTGGATGGATGACGAGGTGCAGTTGCTACAGGAACAGATCTACACTTCACTTCAAATCTACAGGGTGAGCAGCACAAACAGAGCTCAGCATTGTTGTTGATGACGGTCGGCATGCCTAGTGACTGGAACCGTAATGCGCATGTGCGAAAAGTCTCCGTTTTCAGAGGAACTGCATATTGCACGTTTACATGACAATGGAGATGCTGCCGTTTCCAAAACGTTGCACTCTGGAACACGTTTTCAAATCGTTGCGTTTTCAGGCACCGAAAACGCTGCTGTCGTGTAAATGATCGGCCAAAACGCAACTAAAGTTTACCGTTTTCAATTGAAATCGCTGTTGTCTAAACGGGGCCTTTGGTATCACACTGTCCATGCCCCACCCACCAACTAGAACACACCCCCATTTGTCTCATGGGATATTCACTATTTGTTCTAATTGCTATGGTGAAAGGCTCTATAGGTAAAATAAACAGAAGTGGAGACAGAGGTGAACCTTGAGGGCAGCCTCTCGTTATACTGAAGGACTCACACATCATCTCATGTGTTTGCACCTTAGCCAAAGGCTTCAAGTGTAATAATTGAATCCAATCACAAACATTTGGCCCAAATCCAAAGCGAGCAACAAAGTCAAAAAGATGGAGCCATTCAACCCTATCAAAGGCTTCTCTACATCCAGTGAGAGCAGAGCTGGATCTTCTTCTCCCTTTGGGCTAGAATATTGAGAACCCGTCTTACATTGTGAAATCCTTGTCTTCCTTTTATGAACCCATTTTGATCTTCCTTCACGATACTGGGAAGCACATTTTCAAGCCTCTTTGCCAGAGTTTTACTGAGAATGTGTGTATCTGTGTTTATTAGACTTACAGGGCGCATATTTTCACATTTATTGTTGGGTTTCCCAGGTTTTGGGAGCAGAATCATTGAGGCTTCTCTCATTGAAGTGGGTCCATATCCATTATTGTAGGATTCTGAGTACATTTGGTACAGAGGGCTTATTAATCTATCTTTGAAATATTTATAGGTGTCTATTGGAAGACCATGCGGCCCCGCTGTTTTCCCTGCCTTTAATGCACCTATGGCTTCTGATATCTCCTCTTTGCTTAAAGCTTTATCCAAAGCTGCCTTACTTTCCTCTGAACTTTTAGGAATGTTCATTTTGTCCAGGAATTCACACTGAGTGTTACAGTTAGTAGAATATTCACATCTACAGAGATTTTCCTACAAGTTTTTAAAGGCTGTATTAATTTCTGATGGA
>NW_026082286.1:0-2096 GCF_006386435.1 Epinephelus moara | reverse complement strand
CATTATTTATATATGTACATTTGTTTTTTATTGAATTATCAACCTTATCATTGACAGTTAAGATTTGGTATGTCAGGGCACTCACCATGCAGTTCTCTGGAGCAGTCTCAATATGAGGCTTTGCCCCACCCACCATAGCAACCATAGACCAATCAAATCAATTGTTACATGTCAAGTACTGTTGGGGCAACAGTTTCAAATCATTTGCATTCATTGGCTGTTAACTTTTAAAGACGAGACGCTCAAACCTTAAATGGCCCATTTTACCTGATGGCCCAATTTAGCTGATGTCACCCTACCTGAAAACTGTCTCTGCACACCTGAATGTGTGACAGCATTTGGTTTTTCACTTTTATTTAAATAATGACCACAATACTCACCTCAGTGTCTCCAGTCCACAACGTGGCTCTGCCAAGAACTCACAAAGGTTTGTGACATCAACATCTCTGAGGTAATTTCCTGTCAGATCCAGGACTCTCAGGTGGGCGGGGTTTGACTTCAGACTGGAACCCAGTGCAGCACAGCCTCTCTCTGTAAACTGACAGCGAGCCAGTCTGTTGGGGAAAAACAGTTTGAACTTCTAGGTGGTAACATGCAGTGGCAGCTCCAGACCCTGACCTCTGACCCAGCAGCTGAGCTGCAGCTGCAGTCTGAGTCTGACTGACACTGAAATGATCTCAGATTAATAATTAGACGTATTATTTACACAGCTGGTGTCCAGAGAAGGAAGAATGACAGGAAACTGTCTGAGAAGTCTCACCTCAGTGTCTCCAGTCGACACTGGGGTTCTTTTAGCTGTTTTAGTTTCTCTGTGTCTTTCCCGTGTGTGACGGTGAAAGCGAGTGCTCCTTTTTGTGTGAGGACCTTTGTCCCTTAACTACAGGTGTGGAGTGCCGATTGGCTGGGGGTGTGTGCTCGGTCTGGCAGTGTGGACGGCTGATTGGCCCCCCAACTACCATCTGCTGTTTTAAACCCCCGGCTTCCCAACAGGCCGGTTAACCAGCGTTGCCAGGTATTCAATGATCATCGTATTTATACGATAATTTGACCATTTTGTGAATGTGTGGTTGTAATCGCTATGCCAGAGTTTATCTGTGAACCCTGAAGGCATCTGTTCCCATGTGACATGTTTCCAGCCAATCATGCTTTGCTTAGCGTGAGATTCAGGTGACGTTTGTGTATGTTATTACCTGGCAGCAGGCACTGTTTAATTTTGAATATGTGCTGTTTTTGCTCATTCATTCAGTTGGTGTCATTTTTGAGGACAAAGAGAGATAATGTTGTTCTGCAAAATAAATTTCACTAAGTGAAGCCAGATTACTCTTTATTTTCTTGTCAGTTATCATGAATACGGTTTCTCTATGACAAAAGTAAACATTTGAGTGACTATATTTGCCTGTAGCGCATCAGTAGGCTTGTTATTTTGGTTTTGACTGTTATACGATAATTTCCCTCAAAATATGATCATTTTCAGTCCCTGGTACGATAATCCCACCTTGCAACGCTGCGGTCGACTGACAGCAGCGGCGTTCCTGTCCTCGGCCTCCAAACATCTAGTATTGTGTTTTTGTGTTAAATCTGAGGTTAGTTTTTCTGTAGTGTCTGATTGGCCTCCTGTGGGCCATCATAGTGAGTGTTAGTATTAGTGTGTGTACAACACTGTGAGCATTTAGTCCACTGTTTGTTGCACTAGTTTACATTTATTATTTTTACCTTAGTTTTGAAGCTGTAGAGGTGGGCTGCCATTTTATTTTGTTTATTGTTCTCATGTTTCCTGATGTATCCTCTGGAGCCAGATTTAGTGAATGTCTTTTTGTTTTTGTTCTCACATAGGTGTAGTTAGCATGTTCAGGGTTCAGATAGTTGTTTTGGCCTCGGTCTACACTGAGTTATTTTTGCTTCACATTATTGTTAAACTAAGTTAATTTCCACAAAATAATAAATAAATATTAACTGTAACTCCTGTGTTGAGCTGTCTGGTTTGGGGGCCGGGAGGAAACAGCCTTTCACACTTTTATGTTGCACTCCTACTTCCCTAGACGAGGTGTAACAGTGATGAGTTATTGATTTATTTCATAATAATCTAAACAGAGAAC
>NW_026082285.1:1990-3111 GCF_006386435.1 Epinephelus moara | reverse complement strand
AGTTCACTTTGCATAGTGAAGGACACTGACAGGCCATAAAAGAAGGATGAACTGTCCTGTCACATGTAGTCAGAGCTTGGAATTAGGTTGTGAACATTTATTTTGATAAACATGAAAGAAAACACATTTATGATGATGATATTATGGTTCAGATTAAAAACATTTACAGTCAGATCAACCGACTGTTTAATGTCTGCCTCAACTACATATGATAGATGAAAATTATATATGCTGTCGTCACTCATCTCCACTTTATAGATCACTGCTGTCGTCTCTCAGAAATTATTTTAATAGGTTGAGCCTGACCCTGTTTGCCTTGTTCTTGGACTTCCTGACAGGCAGCTTGTTAATAGACATCACAAACGACTGTTTAATCTTTTAACATGCTGCAAGGAAAAACATTCTATTATCTTGGATTAAGGAGAAGCCTCCAACGAAGAAAAACTGGCATAAAATTGTCATGCAGTGTATGCCCATGGAGTTTCTCACTTGTAAGCTGCACTCTGATACCTTCCACAAGGTTTGGGATCTGTATCTACAGTATATTGGTCCGAACCTTGCAAACACACTAACTGTGGGATTCCTTAATAGAAGTGACATTGTCAACTTGGACACATAGGATCAACGACCGCATCTTATCTTGAACATAGTCATAACGGGACTGCCTTGTCTGCGTGTGTAATTGAGGGGTGCCTAACCAATTAACTGATTAGTTTATTTTATCTACTTTTTTATTTCTGTATACTCTCTCTGTCCACCTGTAAAATGTGTATGACGTATAACCTGTCACATGAGTCTTTTGTTTCCTAGTATTATGTCCTATTGTGAAATGTCTGAGCTGCCCTGTTCATGTTTTTGTTTGTTCGTTTGTTGTAATATGTAAAAGCCAAATAAAAATATATTAAAAAAAAAAAGAAATTATTTTAATCAGACTTCAGAAATGTACCTATTGATGTACAATAGAGAAATATGAACTCTCCATGGTTTGAGTATCAGTCAGTTAAGGTCAATGAGAACAGCAGATCTGAGTGTCTCCTTTAAGTCACAGAAGAGACAGAAACTTGACACTGACTGCCCTCTGGTGATTTTATGAAGGAAAAGCAACATTATTTTTCATTCAT
>NW_026082285.1:0-1246 GCF_006386435.1 Epinephelus moara | reverse complement strand
AAAAAAGAAACTGAATGAATTACAGTAGCCCATATACCTTAAAAAAACTCAAAAGTCCACATTTAGAGAATAAAATCAGAGCTGTTGTAGCAACTCACAATGTAATAATGGCTCATAATGTAATAACGGCTCATAATGTAATAACTTAAATGTAATAAAAGTTCATAATGTAATAATCGGCTCATAATGTAATAAAATCATGAGCACATAACATAATAATGGTTTTGTGCATAATGTAATAATGTAATGACTTATTATTATCATTATTTTTACCTCTTAAAGGTGCAAATAAAGCAAACGGCATGGGTTTCAGTGCATTATTAAACAAAATTTGTGAAAGCAAGAATTATTTAATATTAATTACGCTCTCACATTTTATTATGTAAGAGGTATAAAGTTGAGCCACTAGGTGGCACCCATGCTAGTTATTTTGATGACATATGGTGATCATTTGACTCTACAAAGAGCATCTACCATATTCAGTGTGCAGTTTATGATTGTATCAACACTGGGTGTGGATGCAACAGCAATAGTATCCCCACATGGTCACTATGATGAAAGTCTGCCATTGCTGATTCTAGGCCATTTTGCTGAAGGTCATGGGGACCATTATGTTAGCTTTGATGGATCAGTCAGACCATTCATTCAAAGAATTCAGGAAACAGAGAAGCAGAGTGTGCTTGTTTATAATACTGGCTCTGATGCAGTTCCTGACTCTGACCACCATTCACACCCTGACTCTGACCATCACTCTGACCCCAACAATCATCTTCTCCTGGACTCTGACCACTCAAACCCTGACTCTGTCCATCATTCTGACTCCAACACAGTATGTCACACTGGCCTCGATGTTGTTCCTTCTGCAGGTCCTACAGTGCCAAAATGTATCTTTCACGCTGACCCTGACACTCTCTTGGTTGCTAGCCCTAACTTGCCTCTGCTCATCCATTATCCAGTATTGCCTGTTGATGGATTTTACAATGCTGGGCACCTTCAACAGAGTTTCCAACTTGTTCAGAGAGCTAACCCTGCCATTCCTACCAAAAATTTATATTCGTGATACTTTGGTGGAAAGTTTAAATACTGTGATGGATGAAGACTGCTGCATAAGTATTAGTAAGTTATACAGAGCGGCTGGACGCAATAGTGGCCTTGTGTCGAATATCAGGTCATCATCATCGTGATTCAACATATATCCTTCGGATGGTTCCATATTAAAGACATTTATTGGAAGAAGTAAAGATTT
>NW_026082284.1:0-1150 GCF_006386435.1 Epinephelus moara | reverse complement strand
CTGCTCCAAAATCATCGGACACCCTGTCCGAGCTCTCACCACCCTGTGTGAACAGCAGACTGTGAAATCAGCGCACAGGATCCTTCAGGACCCCTCTCATGTCCTGTTCCCGGCGTTTGAGCCGCTCCCCTCAGGACGCAGACTTCGCTGCCCAGGCTGCAGGACTCAAAGGAGAAAGACAAGCTTTGTTCCCAGGGCTGTCCAGCTCCTGAACTCCCAAACCCAACCCCACTGATTCAGTATCCGCACCATTGCCCCCACCCCACCTCCACCATGCACTTTATATGCACTTTATATTAACTTATAGTATTTTTCATGGACTTAAGCACTTCCAGCACTTTAATGCATATCATGTAGCATCCTTTTTATTGTCTATGTTGTCTTGTCAAATTGTCTGTATGTGTTGTTGTGCTACTCTATGTGCCTTTTAATTGAAAAAACAAAACAAAACAAAAAAACCAAAAGAGAAGTCTATACTGAACACCAGAAATGTGAGAGTCCTGGGGCCTGTATCACGAAGCAGGATTAATGTCTTAGCGAGGTAACTTCAGGGTTAACCCTGGGTTTTCGGTCTCACGAAGCCGGTTCAGTTCTTATCGGGGTAGATCACCATGGTAACTTACTCTGAACGGCTATCCTGCTCCGGAGCAGGGTAAGTTCAGGGTTGAATCTGATCCTATAAAAAGCACCACCCACTGACCAATCAGCTGTTCGGAAAAAAATGACTCCGCTGACAGAAATGCAGCCCAGTCATGACGGGAAGTTTAATTAATGTGATTTTGATTTGAAAGTTTATTTTGAACATTAAAAAAGAAAAGAAAGCAACAACCACAGACAATGAAAAGATTGTTCACAAAGGAGTGGAAAGAAGTGGAACTTTCNGACCAATCAGCTGTTCGGAAAAAAATGACTCCGCTGACAGAAATGCAGCCCAGTCATGACGGGAAGTTTAATTAATTTGATTTGAAAGTTTATTTTGAACATTAAAAAAGAAAAGAAAGCAACAACAATAAACAATGAAAAGATTATTCAAAAAGGAGTGGAAAGAAGTCGAAATTTCATCCCACCCCTTCATAAGAAAGAAACTGATAATTTGCGGATACTTAATAGCACCAATAATTAGTGCCAACATTTTTTTTTTGTTGGAGGA
>NW_026082283.1:11674-14026 GCF_006386435.1 Epinephelus moara | reverse complement strand
CTGGAGAGAGGTGTCTCAATAGTCTCTTCGAATTCACTATTTTGTTTATAATTTCTGTTATTTTCATTGTAAAGACACCGAAACACCTTGGAAGAAGGTCTCTCCAATGTTATCTTCCCAGGGAACACTCCATTTATCTCACTGTTAATGTATTGGAGAGTTTTTGCCTGTCAACTGGAGAGAGGTGTCACAATAGGCTCTTTGAATTTAACTATTTCATGTTTAATTTCTGGTATTGTCATCGTAAAGACACCGAAACACCTTGGAAGAAGGTCTCTCCAATGTTATCTTCCCAGGGAACACTCCAATTTATCTCACTGTTAAAGTATTGGGGAGTTTTTCCCTGTCAACTGGAGAGAGGTGTCTCAATAGGCTCTTCGAATTTAACTATTTCATGTTTAATTTCTGTTATTGTCATTGTAAAGACACCAAAACACCTTGGAAGAAGGTCTCTACAATGTTATCTTCCCAGGGAACACTCCAATTTAATGACAGCCCCATTCTGTAATATGGGCGCACTTTGGCAGCGGGGCAAAACCACGTCCGTTCCCGGCCCACAGACGGAAACTCACCTGCTTTTTTCACCCAATGCAGGAGGAGCGTCCTCAACGGCGGGCTGGCAGCTCGAGTCCACATTTACACCTATGGCCCATTCTCAAAATTCCAACTTCCACACATTCCAAATCCAGCGCTACTGTATTGTGCACTTCCAAGTATTCTAAATAGGCGAGAAGTTGGAATCGGATTCCCTAAGTCTAACTCGAACCATAACCATGACCCTAATTGGGGTTTATTCCCACACTTACTTATGTCTTTATTTGCATTAACCCTAATGTTGTTCTTAAAAAACACAATTTACAGTAAATATATTAATGTTGACACAGTAATAGAATTTTTTTTTTGCATTGGCATAGAATGGGTTAAAAGTACTCTTTATCGATAATAATAATAATAATAATAATTAGTTATCACTAAATAGATATTTCACCGTTACAAAAAACCCTGGCGGACATAGATAGAAGCACAGAGCAGGTTTCAGTCATTTCTGCTTTGACCAGCCTACAGGAAACATCTCCCTGAGCCACAGAAATAGACTTTTTCTGTGTGCCATGACCTGAAGAAGAGCCAAAGAGGTAGAAACTTATTTTTTCAAATTTAAATTGTTTATTACTTTTGCATTTTATGAGTCTGTCTTTGACAAGAAGAAGAAGAATGGCACTAAGGGGCTTTTGCTTCCCTGAAGCAGATTCTTCTGAGCTGGCAGTTTTCTATATACAAGTTAAAAATCAGAGGGGGTAGCAGCTTCAGTGGGGAGGAGGGGATAGGACGCCTCAGTCAAGAAGTGGAGGATATTATGAGAGCGGTTCTTGGAAACCTGAACAATCTCCAGCCACAACGAACAGGTAGGATACAGTGGAAGGGGTTACTTGAGGTGATTTGCGGTAATGGTGACAAAAAGCTAACTGCTTACCCCTTTGTTCTTGGTCTCCATCAGGAACTGGAGGACATTATCAGAGCCATTCTTCAACCTGAACAATCTCATGCCCTAACTAAAAAGTAAGATACAGTGGAAGTGGTTAACTGAGGTGATGTGCTGTCAGGATGAGAAGAAGCCGACAGCCTACCCCTTTGTTCTTGTCCTCTACCTGGAGAAAGACGTAATGACATAATGATGTATGTCAAAGTGTTTATTTAGATTTAAAGCTTAACAAAATGCACACTTTTGTTCTTAATATTATAAAGGATGGAAAACCCTAATGGATGACCCACTGCCAGCCACGGCCCTGAGGATGGTGGACCCGCTGCCTCCCAACACTTTGATGCAATGTGGTTCAGTTTTCTCGAGGAGGAAGGGGATGAGCATCGCTTCACGCTACCGGGCATGCCCCCATCTCCCTACTCACCACCGCACATGCCCCCACCTCCCTACTCACCCCCATCTCCCCACTCACCACCGCACATGCCACCTCCACCTCCACCACCTGCTATGCCCCCTCTTCCACCCAGACACCGGCACCACCACACTTGGCCATAAATGTTGTTTTGGCCAAACTCACTTTTAAAAAATGTCATGTGTATTTTATACTGTAAAGAGTTATTTACATTGTTGTAGTCTCGCTCACCAGATCTTTCTCAAGAAAAGAAAGGTCTGGCTGGGCCGACTCTCACTTTAAGATTGGAGGAAAAAACGCCCCAGCTGCTTGTATTTCTTTCAACCAATCACAATCGTCCTGGGCGGTGCCACAGCAACGGTGCGCTTGCAAAAATATTGCCTGGGGGAAACAGGTTTTGGTGTAACACACCCACAAAAATATCGCCTACAGGACGCGAACCATGGCAGAAAAATGGCTA
>NW_026082283.1:0-9307 GCF_006386435.1 Epinephelus moara | reverse complement strand
TGTTGCCAGCTGTTTAGATGTTGATGGCTGTGTTTTGAGTCATTTTCAGAGGAAGGTAAATCTATGCTACTATACAAGCTGTACACTGACTACTTTAAGTTATATCAAAGTGTCATTTCTATAGTGTTGTCCCATGAAAAGATATAATGAAATATTTGCAGAAATGGGAGGGGTGTACTCACTTATGTGAGATACTGTATATTTCTTTTCATAGGGAGAGAGCTCACAGGGGTCAGGACAGGGAGTAGGCAGGAGCTCAGAAGGTCACGATGAAGCTTCACTGGTGAGGAGAGACTATAACTGGCTAAGCAAATGTCTATTCTAAGAATTATCAATGAAATACTCTGTATTCACTGAGTTGTGGAGAAATTGCCTCACCCCTTTATTCCACTTGTTTTCACTTCATATTTTGCACCCAGTATGGCAACAAGGAGAAGGAGGTGAAGGAAGGCCATTTGGAGGAGAAGGAGGAAGAAGAGAAGGAGAAGGGAGAAGAGAAGGAGGAGGAGAAGGAGGAGGAAGAGACAGAGGAACCACCTGCCAAAAAAGTTAGCAGGGGGGATTGGGAGGAGGAAGAAAATAAATAAAAAATGTCTTGATTGTACCTTTGTATCTGTGAAGTTTATTTTCATGGGTTTATTGTCTATCAATAAGGGGTCCTTTTTATAGGACATACCAGTTTGGGCAACCTTTTTTTATACAAGGTATATCCAAAGTGATATCATTTGGATCAAATTCTTATTGGTTTAACATGACATTTTCAAGCTTTTTTAAGTTAAAATGGTGGTGTTGTAACGATTGTATATATTCAATGCATTTACACTTTTCTAACTTTAGTTATTATGATTGAATTCATATTATATTATTGTTTTATTTTGTCCCTGATTGAATGTATCAATTTGGGTACCCTTTGTCCCTAGAAACGGTATAACCCAAAATGATATCAGTTGGGTTATACCTTGAACGGGGGCAAATAATTTTTAGTCATGTCTTTGATTTGCAGAACATGCTTTGCCAAGAGGCAGCANGAAGGAGGAGGAGAAGGAGGAGGAAGAGACAGAGGAACCACCTGCCAAAAAAGTTAGCAGGGGGGATTGGGAGGAGGAAGGGGGGTATGCAAACCTGAATTTGGGGCACGTTTAATGTTGGAAATAACAGATCGTGAAAAGAAAAACTCTTAGAAATGAAGAAAGTTGTTTATGCTCCTTTTACTGATCAGATCCACAATTCACACAGATTTTTGACTAAATCTAAAAGCACCATATAATATGTCATTTTTACCTTAAACGTTATGACTTTTTACAAACATAATTCATTCAATTATTCCTCACCTTGTTACATGCACGCACACAAAGCGTATATGATGCCACCTGCCCCCCTGTCTTCTGTCCTGTCTCTGTCTTGTCCTGCCTCCCTCATCTCCCCGGCCTCCTGTCTGACCCTGCAGCTGGATTTTTACACTCAACCTACCCTAAATGTAGTCCAAACCCACTTTGACCTTTGACCTTAACTGCTCTGCTTGTGTCTCTTTATTGTTCACTCATTTCTGCTTTTTGTTGTTTGCCATAATGTTTTGAATACATGTTTTTGCTACAAAGGACAACGCCTTGAAGTCTCGTCATAAGATTGACAGAAAGGGTTACAAAAAGGTAAAAACACAAAAGCACTGTCTTTTCTTAAACTCATTTATTTGAGAAACAAAGGGTCTAAACATTGGAAAAAGCTACTGCAGGAAAAAGACACATAAAATCCTGCATGTGAAACATTCTTTAAAATGATATATGGGATAATTTTAATCACCAGACATGAGGATGACCAAATTCACTGCCATATAAACAGCTAAAATAACAAACAAATAAATAAAATAAATGAAGGAGAAAATGGATGAATAAGTAAATGCTTAAGACAGAGACGTTATACAGTGCAAAAAACAATGGCAATGAAGTACTAAAACACTTTCCTCCTGCTAACAATAGTCTTTGGGTTCAATTGATTGCATTTCCATTTGATTTGAGGTCAAACCCACTGCTTTTTAATGGTTTGTAAGTGCAGGACTATTGACTGCTGTTCCTTCCTAAGGTGGGTGCAATGGCTTATTTTGTCCACTAGATGGAGACAAGTGACCACGGATCACAACAACCCTCTAGCCCTAAGCCAACACCCTCCTGTGGCCATCCCTGGGAGGGCGCTGACCTCTGCACATGGGTCGCGTTTGAGTAATGCATGGTATCTCATGTATTAAAATATATATATATATATATATATATATATACATGTATATATATATGTATATATATATATACATATATATATATATATATATGTATATATATATATATTTTTTTTTTTTGGATACATTTTACTATTTGAAACCAAACCTCTTCCACTTCAAACTCACCCACTTACCTGGTGGTCTCCCTTCTTGTACTTACTGCACCCTCACCCACTGACCCTCAACCATGACCCCGTGACCCTCAGCCACCTACCTGGTGTTTTTCGTGTCTTGTACTTAACTCCCCCTCACCCAATCGCCCTCACGCACTTACCTGTTATACTTACCACTTACCTCCTGTGCTGACATGATGTACTTACCAGTCACCTCATGTACTTACCTGTCCCACTTGCCACACCCTCACCCAATCACCCCTCACCCACTTACCTGTGATACTTAACCTGTTGTTGTTCCATGTTGTTCCTTTCTACACCTGACCATGTCAGTTATACTTACCCTAGCCACTCCCTTCTTGGTGCCTAAACCTAACCAAGGTTACTGCTTGCCCTATGGCTTATTTTGTCCACTAGATGGAGACAAGTGACCACAGATCACAACAGCCCTTTAGTCCTAAGCCAACGCCCTCCTGTGGCCATCCCCATATATATATATATATATGTATGTATATATGTATACATATTTTACATTTTATCTATTTTAATTTGACTGACAACATATTCATCATTATTGAGTACTGTGTCCTGCTCTGTATTTATACTGTGTCCTGCTCAGACGCAGACAGAATGCGTTTATGTTATTTGTCAGAATAGCTTTCTGTCTCTTCACAGTCCATTACTCTCACCTGGCAGGGTCTTTAGCAGACATCACAAACACTCTGTGTCATGCCGTCCGTCATATCTAACCTTACTTGCAGCTTTCGCCGCACTTGTCAGATTCTGCTAGAACCTGCAGACTATAGCGCTTTCTGACAAGAGGTTCATGTAAGCTAACGCCCTCCTGTGGCCATCCCCGGGAGGACGCTGACCTCTCGCGTTTGAGTAATGCAATTACCACATACCGTGGTGTCTCATGTATTCTTGTGGGTGGACTTTATTTATTCATGTGTTTATATATCTATATATATTTTGATTTTTGATACATTTTACTCCTTTTTATTTATATTATTTATTCATTTGCTCGCTCAAGCTATGTACATACACATTTTAAAGTGTCAGCAGTGCACCGACCAGAAAACAACCACACTGTCAGAGCCCCTGTTCTCCTCCTGCATCCTTCCTGGCTTTTTTTACAGTCCCCCTCAGCTCCTCTTTCACCTGTGAGGTCCTCCTCTTCCTTCTTAATGTCGTCTTGATTTTTTTCTGCCAGGAAGTCCTGGAGAGAAGTTGTCCGTCTGGGTTTCCAGCCCGGAAGCCAGATGTTGCTTTTCACGCCATCCCTCTGGCTACGGAGAGCCTTTAAATGCAGGTCCTTTGCATCTGAGAATGAATGTTGGGATTGAGAATTAGACACGGCATGTCACGTCATTTAAGTCATTCACTGGACACATACAATCAGGTGCATGTTGATTTGTGTTGGTTATTTACCTTTGATGGCAAGTTGTTCAAATGTGTAGTTGAAGAACGCCCACTGGACAGCAGACAGCTTCGCTTGATGGGTAAGGTGCGTCGGCATGTGTCTTCAGAGCCGAAGCCAAAGTCTCATCCAGGTCATCCAGGCTGGAAGCGGCCTTTCCAGGGGAGATGAATGGTGGATATGCAGTATGTGGGCTGGTCAGCTGGGACGATGACTCTGCACTGAACGACGTCAGTTCCCAGACATCTAGCGCAGTTCAAGGGCCTGCAGCCTGGTTGAGAGGCATTCCCCCAAGCTGGTGATCCTGTCCTCCATGACCTTCATCCCACTGTTGTGAGTTTCACAGAGTAGCGAGGTCTACCACAAGCTTCATCTCAAATTCCTCCCTCATCACTCCCGCCTCCTGGACAATGTGTGTCCTCAGCTCAGCCCTCGGTCCATACAGGTGGTGCTGGAGGTCCTGCTTGAAATCACCAAGTGAAGTCTTAAAGCTGTCAAGCTCTTCTGTGAGGTACTCGGCCAGTGCTTGCTGTAAAATCTCCATCTCTTCTACTGTGGTCAAACCGGAGCTCGTGGAGAATTCCTTTTCAGTGGGATCGCTGGTGCTCTGCATGTTTCCTGTGAAAGATAAGGAGGAGTTGAAAGTCAGTTTGTTGTTGCTTGAATACACTCAAAAATGTTCCATATGCATTGTCTGGTAGGATGGATCCAAAAGTCTGTAAAGGCTGATGCACACCTTGAAAAACTTTTGTGGACAGGTGCGTAGGAGCATAGAGTCCAGACAAAAAGAAAAAAGGTGCTCGCACACTGTCCTTTAACTTGCAAAGTACTTTATTAACAGCAACATTTCGGTCCTCAGACCTTTGTCAAGCAGAGGTGAAGACACAATGACACACCAAGCAGATATAGCCTACTCTGTGAGACAGTGACGTGCGGTGAGGTTCATGGTTGGTGAGGCACTGACTCCTTTAGAGTCAGATTTACAAATATATAAACCCAAAAGGGTAGCTTATTCAATTGGCTACTTGTTATTTCATATCTCATCAGCATTCTTCACACACACACGTAAGGTACGTATTAAAGGTATGTAAAGATAAGAAAAAACGTTACAATTACAGCAGCGAGAGAAAGCGGATAGAGGGCATTTGCTCTGCACCCTCNTCCTTAACAGATCACAAGATCAAGGATATTTCACCCAACTTTGATGTGGAATAAAAAACTTATTTTCCATAAGTAGTCCATGATTCATATACCGCTGAACTTATATTTCTCTATATATTTCTGTTCAAGGATCCTCCTCTCTTTGTAAATAAAAGGGGGAGAAATATAAGGGATCATCTGGTCCGCGCCAACTTTGATGATAAAATGAAAACCAGTCAAGTAACGCAGACACGTTTGCACCCCCTCTCCAACGGCAACTACCATTGCGGTAGTTGCGCGCAGTGCAATAACACGATGAAAACAAGCCATTTTGCCCATCCCCACACAGGCAAATTATTTTCCATCAACAGTGTTTGCCCATCCCCACACAGGCAAATTATTTTCCATCAACAGTGTGATCACTTGTGCATCCACACACGTGATTTATTTGATACGCTGTCCTTGTGGTCTTGCTTATGTGGGAAAAACAACTAGGAAACTTAAACAGAGGATGAGTGAACATAAAAGCTCTATACGTAGAAATGACCGGGATTATCCCGTGGCTGTGCATTTTAATGATGCTCACCATGATATCTCCTCTTTACGTTTCTGAGGCATTGAACAGGTAAACCTGCCACCTAGGGGAGGTAACCACGACAAGCTACTAAAGCAATGTGAGGCTTACTGGATTCATACCCTCCAAACATTGGCTCCCAAGGGTTTGAACGATGAGTTGCTCTTAAATATATTTCTGTGATCATATACTGAATGCTGTGTTGAAACATGGATCTTGATGTCCCATTTGCTTGAAAGGAAAACATTGTTGGGGGGCTCTCTTATCCAGCTCCAGTCAGTTCTGGATACGTATGAATATGGACATAAATCACCAGTTTCATCCAACAATGTGACCTGCTGATTATGTCCATTTATATATGTATGCATTTTTGCTGCAAAAAAATTTTTTGAGCCCCTACTGATTAGTGAAAAATCTTGGTGATGACAAAATCTTTTGCAGATTCCACATTTTTCAGAAATTAGGCACAGCCATAATGTGTTGGTTTTGTCATTTATTGTCATTCTAAGTGTGTGTAGTTCAAAATGAACAAAATGAACTTTGGATCATTGTTATTATATGTATATTTCGATGATAGATGTGCCTTTTTGTACTAGATATGGAGATTTGTTCATTAAATATGTCTGTCTAAGAATGTAAACCTATCTGCTAAAAAATATTTTGAAATACTGATTTATTTATAATCGATTCACTATGTTATGTATTTCTCTTCTGGACATGTGGGGATTACTTTAGACTGATGTCACACAAAGCGTTTTGTTGTTTATTTGCTGTCTCTTTGTGTTGTGTGGTTAAATTACCCGATGATGATTTTGTGAATGAATGATGAATGGGATTGGTCGTGGAGAAACGACCACTCCCTATTTAAGATGGCTTCTCATGAACAAAAAACTGTTTGCCTGATGAAGGTCTAGTACCGAAACGTTGCAAATAAATGATTTATTGCAAGTTGGACAGTGTGCGGGAGTCCTTTTGCTACTTTGTAATCTAGGACAGGAAAAAAACATGTGGCTTAGGTTACAGGGAGAGACATGGCACTTGTCACATTGGTCTACGATATTTGGGTAGATTTCAGAGAGTCGAGATTTCGATAAATGGGTTCTATGAAGCACTTTGAATTGTATAAATTGTAATCTGGCACAAGGTGTGCTGGACCGAATACTAAGAACAGCTTTATCCCACATCTGGTCTGTGAAGTCAAGGCCTAACTCGCGTTCCCAAGAAATCCAAGCTTTTGTCACTGAGTGACTGTCGAATGACATTAATTGTGCATAAATTTTGGATATAAGGGATTTCTGATTGGGTTTCAGAGTTAGAAGATCATCCCACGGTTGGTTGGCAGGAAGGGAAGGGAAGCATGGAAATAGACTAGAGACACAGTGTCGCAGTTGGAAATAGCGAACCAAGTGAGAAGCCGGTAAATTAAAATCTGACATCAGATCTGAAAATGTGGAAAAGATGCCATCCTTATAAAGATCTTTAAAGTGCTTAATGCCCCGTCTTTGCCAAAACATGAAAGTGGAGTCTATAAGTGAAGGGGGAAATAGATGATTTTCAGTTACAGGTGTGAGAGTGGAGGGAGACAAGAATTTAAAATGGCGCCTAAACTGAAGCCAAATCTTAAGACTAGAAAGCACCACAGGGTTACTTGTGAACCTGGAGGGATTCAGTGGAAGGGAGGAGGAGAGTAAGGCCAATAAGGAAGATGAAGAGAGTGACTGAGCCTCCAGCCTACACCATAACAATTCTGGGGACTGACACCAATATATAAATTTGTGAATATGCGTTGACCAATAATAGAGCAGAAAATTAGGTAATGCGAGACCGCCATTAAAATTAAACTTCTGTAAAAGTGAGTATTTCACCCTGGGAGGTCTACTATTCCACAAAAAAGTTGAGATAATTTGGTCCAGTGATTTGAAGAGTTTTTTTGGTAAAAAAAAGAGGAATACATTGAAACATAAAGAGAAATTTCGGCAACACAGTCATTTTCACTGCATTAATTCTACCCATAAGTGACAAAGGCAAGGAGTTCCACCTGTGCAAATCTGCCTTGGTCTGTTTCAGCAATAGGGAAAAATTAGCATCATAAAGAGAGGATAGAGAGCGGGTGACATTTATCCCTAAATATCTAAATCCCGACATGCTAATTTTGAAAGGAATATCAGATTGTTTGAGTAATAAAGCAGAGGAATTTATGGGATAACATTCACTTTTTAGGAGGTTGACTTTATAACCGGAAAAGGAACCAAAACTCTTCAACAAAGATAAAATTGAGGTCGTCAGCATAAAGGGACAATTTAAGTTCCAAATTGGAGCGAGAGACTCCCCGGAATAGGGGAAGGGATTTTAAAGCAATTGACAGAGGTTCAATGGCTAGAGCAAAAAGTAAAGGGGAAAGAGGACACCCCTGTCGAGTACCACGTGATAATGTAAAGTAATTGGAGCGAATGTCATTAGTGTGGATGCTAGCCTGGGGGGAGGTGTAAAGAAGTCTGATCCACGAAATAAATCTGTTACCAAATCCGAATTTATGAAGTGCAGCAAAAAGATAATTCCACTCAACACGATCGAATGCTTTTTCAGCATCGATCGAGATGACTACTTCAGGAGCTAGAGAACAATTTTTGGAAAAAATCACGTTCAAAAGAGTACGAATATTATAAAAAAGCTGGCGCCCTTTGATAAAGCCATTTTGTTCTTCTGATATGATGGTAGGAAGAAACTTTTCGAGACGAGTTGCTAATGTTTTGGCTAATATTTTCACATCTGCATTTAATAAAGACACAGGCCTGTATGAAGTACATGATTCAGGGTCCTTGCCTTTTTTTAAAAGAAGGGATATGGACGCCTGAGTTAAAGTCGGAGGCAGTGAACCACATTCAAGGGACTCATTGTACACTGAAATGAGAAGAGGGGCTAGGTTGTCTGCAAATCTTTTAAAAAACTCGACACCGAATCCATCGGGACCAGGGGCCTTGTTGCTTTGCATAGCTTTAATGGCTGCTGTAACTTCTTGCAAGCCAAGGGGGGAGTCCAACCCATCAGCCACATCAGAATCAACAGTAGGAGCATTAAGATTTTCAAAAAAGGACATCATTTCCGCTGCATCAGGTGGAGATTTTGATTTGTAGAGAGAGGAATAATAGGATTTAAAAATTGTATTAATAGTGGTTGGATTGGAAGTGAGTGAACCAGTAGGATCTCTAATTTTGGGAATCAGTTTAGATGCTGCTTGTCTCTTCAGCTGATGAGCTAATAATCTGCTTGATTTGTCGCCGTGTTCATAATATTTAGCACGGGAACGAACAAGTAGACGTTCTGCATCCGATGTTGCTAAAAGGTCAAACTCTGACTGCAAATCAAGCCGTTTCTTCAGCAGACTTGGGGATGGGTTTACCGAATTATGACTGTCTATGTCTAATATTTTAGATGTGAGCTCTTGTAATTTTGCCTTGCGGACTTTATTGGAGTGAGCAGAATAAGAAATTATTTGACCACGTAAATATGCTTTGAGTGATTCCCATAACAATGAAAAGCTAGTAGAGTCATTTTTGTTTAGAGCAATAAAATCATCTATTCTCTAACAGAAGTGGATTGAACCTCCAGGGCGAAGGAAAACAGGGTTTTTCATAAAATTTTATGTTTAAAGATAGAGGAGCATGATCTGAAATAACAATCGGGTGGTATTCAGAAGAAGTAACTTTAGGGAGAAGAGAGCTGTCGACAAAAAAATAATCAATACGAGAATACGATTGATGTACTTGGGAAAAAAAAGAAAATTCCTT
>NW_026082282.1:0-1541 GCF_006386435.1 Epinephelus moara | reverse complement strand
ACGAGATGCTATACTATGCCGTTTTTTTCGTGATTTTGGACGAAATACTATACTATGATGTTTTTTCGTGATTTTGGACGAGATGCTATACGATGATGTTTTTCCGTGATTTTGGACGACAGGCTAATGTATGACCTTTTTTTACGATTTTGGACGACATGCTATACTATGACGTTTTTTCGTGATTTTTTACAACATACTATACTATGACGTTTTTTCATGATTTTTGACGACATACTATACTGTTTTTTCGTGATTTTGGACGACATGCTATACTATGACGTTTTGTTGTGATTTTGGACGAAATACCATACTATGACGTTTTTTCGTGATTTTTGACGCCATGCTATACTATGACGTTTTTCATCGTGATTCTGGACGACGTACCATGGTATGACATTTTTGTGAATTCTTTTTGTATTTTGATGTGTTGACGTCACATTAACATGTTTCAAATCCATCATTCAATCAATGAATTGATCATGTCATCAGTTACATATCTGTGTGTGTGAGAACTAAAAAATGTAAACAAACAGCCAGAGAGCGTCAGAAGTTAAATAGATGGTGATGATGAAAAAGGTACGAGTTTCCAAAACATGAACTTTTATTTCATTTGATATAAAAACAATGAAACATGAAGTCTTTTATTTATTTCAAAAAAGAAAACAAAAACTTTCTGTCATGTGTTGTGTTGCTGCAATGACATCAGTCCTGACATCATCATGACATCACTCAGACAGCCAGAGTTTGAAGGTTCGGTCATAGGAGCTGGTTGCGATCAGTTTTCCATCAGGCGACACGTCAACGCCCATTACCTGGAAATGAAAACAGGTGTGACACATTAAAGTACCCAAGGTGTCTCCACCAATCAGCAGCAGCATCTGAGCAGACCAATCACAGCCAAGTGTTGATACCTTCCCCTCGTGCCCGGCGAGCGTCTTCAGTGGCGTCCAGCCCGGATGACTCCAAACCTTGGCTGTGTTGTCATACGCTCCAGTCAACAGGAAGTGACCATCCGTGGCTACAGAAAAACAGTCAATGAGGTCAGAGACATAAACAGGAAACAGATAACAAGTTCAACAGAAAAAAGTTTTTAACCAAAGAAAGAGTGACAAACAAAATTAAGTGAAAAAAGAAAAATCATAAAATAAGAGAAAAGAGTTAACAAAAATAAAAGATAGGATAATAAAAAAAGGATATAAAATTCAAAATAAACAAAATCAAATTAAAAACAACAAATATAATATAATAGATGTAAATAAATTTACGTTGGAATCGGACGGCCGACAGCAGGTTCTGATGGGCGGGGACTGTGTACAGACACTTCCTGTTCCTCAGCTCCCAAACCTTACAGGTGTTATCACCACTTCCTGTCGCCAGGTGATACCTGATAGAAGCCACAAACAAAAACACCATCAGGAAGTTTACATCACAAAAACAGGAAGTCTGTTCAACGTGCTGGTCTCCGATTGGCTGTGTTAAAGGGAAATTTCGGTTTATTTCAACCCGTCTCCTATCGTCCTAAAGTTGGTTCAAGTGAC
>NW_026082281.1:0-1000 GCF_006386435.1 Epinephelus moara | reverse complement strand
CACCTGTAACATAAATAATTTCCCCTCGGGGATCAATAAAGTATTTCTGATTCTGATTCTGATTCTGATTAAGTCAAGTTGAACCAGGAGGTAATTTACTGTTCGGCTTTCTCTGCTAAATAGCTAACATCTGTTTGATTGACTACTTAATGTTTGCCACAGACGTCTTTTTAGCAATGCTGCCACGTACCACATCTCAGCAATTAAGTTGGCAAGTACATTGTTATTATGACTGATACAAATGGTGAGGCGAGACAATCTGGCAGGGAATGAGTGGGGATTGGCCAAAAGTACAACGTTTACTGACCTTGTATTCTATTTTATGGTCTTCATGACTTTGGCTTGACTTTCAATGGCGTTTATTTGGCAAGCACACTTATGATGTGCTGTTGTGTGTAGCTTTGTATTGCATGTCTTCTTCATTCTTTGTAGTATACTTTTACTTTGTACTGTTTGTTGTTGTGCTGCTTTTTTGTGTTGACCTTCCAAGATGCCTACAGAAGCAAATTAGCTTTAAGGTTCTGTACGTAACTTTAAGAAAATCCTTGTCATTAGCATGGATGGATTACCGAGCGGGCCTACGGTGCACATACAGTGTAGCTTTACAGCTAGTTGGCTAACCTTAGCTTAGGTAATGTTAGCTTGTTGGCTGCCCCTCTTGCTGTAACTTAGCTAAGCTGGCGTTGGTTGCTTTGTAGCTGATTAAGTAATTTACAAACCAGCCCTGGGAGTTTGGATGAATTAGCTGAATTTAACCGCTCAATACAGTATTTAGCTACATTTGTTAGCTAGCAAATTGTCTGCATTATAGAGCAATTCAATTGACACCATTTATTCACAAAAACAGATACAGAACAGTTCATAAGAAATGTGAAATGGGACCCTGATAAGCTATTGAAAGCTTGAGAAAAGAGGCCCAGACATGAAGCAAATTGTAGTTTAAAATGTGTTTACTAACAAGTTTTGTAGCTAGCTAAAGCAAGCCAACGTTAACTAACAT
>NW_026082280.1:0-1181 GCF_006386435.1 Epinephelus moara | reverse complement strand
TTTTTCCATGTCTTGTTTAGACAGAAACCCCTTATGGGACCTTTTTCACAGCAGACATTTTGACTTGTGTCAGTAGAAAAAGCACAGGTGAAATTGGTAACATTAAGGATGGCTGAGTTCCATTCAGTGTCCCAGTAAGCTAGTAACATTTAGCCAACATGGACAATACCAGGGTTTCCCCTAAGTGGAACACAGCTGTCATTAGTGTCATTGAACACACCTGTGTTGCTCCTACTCTGATGTGTCAAAATGTCTGCTGTGAAAAAGGTCCATTCTAGCTATGTTTTTCAGGTGGTAATAGGCAGATTTAGTAATAAACTTTAAATGGCTGTTGAAGTTCAGGTCTGAGTCAATAATAACACCAAGATTTCTGGCTTGATTTGTAGCTGTCAATGACATAGAGCCAAGGTGGGTGCTGATCTTTGCCCTTTCATTTCTAGGGCCAAAAATTAACACCTCTGTCTTTTCTGGATTTAGCTGGAGAAAATTCTGGCACATCCAGTCATTGACTTGATGAATACAGTTACTCAGTGAGAGTAAGGGACTGTAGTCGTGTGATGACACTGAGATATAGAGTTGTGTGTCGTCGGCGTACGTATGATAGGAGATGTTGTGATGTTCCATAATCTGGGCTAGGGGTAGCATATAGATGTTGAATAGAAGTGGTCCGAGAATGGACCCTTGAGGAACCCCACATGTGATCGTAGTTCGCTCAGATTCATGGTTACCAATTGATACAAAAAAGTCCCTATCTTATAAGTAAGATTTGAACCATTGTAGCACAGTGCCGGTGAGTCCCACCCACTTTTCCAATCTGCCAAGTAGTATATTATGATCAACTGTAAGCAGGCCACTGTATAAAACCAGCTCACACAGTATCAAGCCAGGCTGGAATGACTGTGTAGGAGAGCTTCATGCGGAGGCAAGAAGGGCTTTCAAGGCATGCGTTGATTCAGGTAAACATGAGCATGGTCCTTTATTTGACTATAAAAAACAGGCAAATGCAAATTTTAAATATGCCTTTATAAAGAGAAATGAAAACACTATGAGATCCCAAGAATGTACACTGCCCATCTGTGGCGGCGATACAAAAGAAGCAGCATTCAGAAACTCTATGTGGCATACAATGATGGTTTGAGGCTACTAATCAAAGTGCCTAGATGGAGTAGCGCTAGCCATCT
>NW_026082279.1:0-2522 GCF_006386435.1 Epinephelus moara | reverse complement strand
CTGATATTAGGTCCAAACTACATGCTTTATTGTTTTTATTGCAGTTTATGCATGGCATCATATACCTCATGAGTGCTTAGACTTATTGTTTCCACATTCATATCAGAGTCAACCACATATGGATCACTTTTTATGCAGTTAAACAATGAGCTGTAGTGCTGTCTCCATAATGCTGCAATATTCTCTGTACCAGAACTGCCTTCAACATTACATGGGAGGGATGGTTTGCAATTGTTAAGAGCTCTCACCTCTTTCCAAAAATCAGTGAGCGCGTTTACATGCGCACTAATAAACTGATCATTATCTGATTTCTGGAGTTACCTGATTATTCAAGTGGTCATGTAAACAGCATAATCCGATAGGCTTTATCAGATAAAAGCCATTATCTGATTATGAGAAATCAGATAAACACACCTAGCTTTTTCCCCAATAGTCAGATTTTTCAGTGCATGTATACCCTTTAATCTGGTTTCTTTCGGGTTTTGCTATTTTATACTCCCACTCCACTACATTTTAGAGGGAAATATTGTACTTTCTACTCCACTACGTTAATCTGACAGCTTTTGTTTCCTTTCAGATAAAGATTTTACATAAAATAATATGTTTTTATATTCTCAGTGTCTAAATTGTCACTTTTATTTTATCTTACTTATATGTTATGCACTTTGTGTGACAAGTTTATATACACTTGTATATTGCACTTTGCAGTACTTTTACTCATTGATAAACTACACATTAGAATGCTCTCACATGTATTTGTTAATGATAAAAACAAACAGTACTGTAAGAATATAAGCTGTCAGCATGATGAGTGCTTTATTTTGCAAATATATCATTTGCGTACTTTTCGAGGTTTTTCAAGGATAATAGTACCTACTGTAACAAGAAGTTTGAGTTTTATGTCATGTACTTGAGGAGAAATCCAACTGAAGGACTGAATCATGTAAACCAGGTTTTTCTGATTATCAGATTATTGAAGTGCATGTAAACATGTCAAATCGGATTATTACCATTACCTGATTATTCACAGTTATCTGATTATTGTGCGCATGTAACCGTGCTCACTGACATTGTTACACATCATTTTGTTGGCCATAGAATCAGCCCTCATAACTTGCTCATTTTTGGATATAAAACGAACAGCATACTTGAATCTGGCAGTGGCAAGCTTTATATTCTCAAGCACAGGGCCTTGCCTAGGTTTTCCAGCCATGACCCAGAGTTTAAAGGCTTCACGAGCCTCAGTATGATACATAGCTACATGCTCATTCCAGCCAGGTCTAAAGTTAGATTTCTTGTTATGTGTATCATGTTTATAAAAAGGTTTACCACCATCATACAGGGCCGTCACTGCATCATCATACAAGGAACAGAGGTCTCTCTTATGCTCAACCCTCTTACAACTGGCATCCTTACACAAAATAGCTTCTTTAGGCAAATGTATATTACTTAGATGTTTGTCTGTGTTGTTATAATAGGCCAACAAGTTCTCTTTGGTGAGAGATGACCAGTCCAATTTTGTAGTGAAATCTTTATTGAAAGCACTTTCATTACTGACTGTTGTCAGAATATCATCAACATTTACAGTGAATGCAAGGGGTATATGGTCTGTCACTGCCACCCCGTACTTAATGCTCATATTCCCTAAAGCCAAATGCCCATCAGCTGTACTAATACAATGGTCAAGCCATGATGTGGTGTGCCAGGCCTCACTTATGTATGTGTAACTGTCTATGGGCAGTAGCAGTTTGCTTGACAAAACAAAATTGCTATCCTCACAGAAGTGGGTCAAGTGGTTAGCAAATACAGAGTTACTATCTGCAATATCTGCATTCATATCCCCAATAACATATACGCTGGATGTATTGTTATCTTGTATAAAAGCATTGACAAAAGCCAGTCTGTTAAGATATTCTTTCTCATTTTCACGTGACTCATAGGGTGTATACACATTTAGGATAACAAAACTTATCTTTATATGTATATTGTAGACCAATAGACCAATCAACATTCAGCCTAATTGGCTTCATCACAGCATCAAGTTTTTTGTCCCAGAGCACAGCCACTCCCCCTGGTATCCTGCCTCTAACTACTGCTGTGCTGAGATCAGTCGTTGATTCCCCCACTCTGAGGAATTTTGGATTAAAAGAGTTCAGTTTTTCCAGTTCTTGGACAGATAAAAATGTCTCTTGCAGGCATACAATGTCACATTCTTCTAGCAAACTGTAACTAACAATGCGGCCAGCTTTATCCCCTGCATTCAGCCCCAAACGCAGGCCACGACAGTTGTAAGACAGTACCCGAATGGACTTACTCATAGTGTTGAGTGGATACTGATGGGCACAGTTACCTCTCCTAATGGAGGCACAGTATTTGACCCAACAGCACTGGCCTTGCGTGGTTCATAATAACGCCGAACCAGGGTCCCCTCAGGCCACAGCTCCGGAGTGTACATTTCTTTATTTATTTATTTATTTTTTATTTATTTCTATACTTTATTAATCCCTGAGGGGAAATTCAAT
>NW_026082278.1:0-1227 GCF_006386435.1 Epinephelus moara | reverse complement strand
AAGGTCATAGTATAGCATGTCGTCAAGAATCATGGAAAAACATCATAGTATAGCATGTCGTCAAAAATCATGTAAAAACGTCATAGTATACCATGTCGTCAAAAACCACGTAAAAAGGTCGAAGTATAGTATATGGTCAAAAATGATCAAAAAACGTCACAGTATAGTATGTCGTCAAAAATGATCATGAAGTGTTATCGTATAGTATGTCGTCAAGAATCATGAAAAAAAGTCATAGTATAACATGTCGTCAAGAATCATGAAAAAAAGTCATAGTATAGCATGTCGTCAAGAATCATGAAAAAAGTTATAGTATCGTATGTCGTCAAAAATCATGAAAAAAAAGTCATAGTATAGCATGTCGTCAAAAATCATGAAAAAAAGTCATAGTATAGCATGTCATCAAAAACCATGAAAAAAGTTATAGTATCGTATGTCGTCAAAAATCATGAAAAAAAGTCATAGTATAGCATGTCGTCAAAAATCATGAAAAAAAAGTCATAGTATAACATGTCAAAAATCATGAAAAAAAGTTATAGTATAGCATGTCGTCAAAAATCATGAAAAAAAGTCAGTATAGCATGTCGTCAAAAATCATGATAAAAAGTCATAGTATAAGTATAGCATGTCGTCAAAAATCATGATAAAAAGTCATAGTATAGCATGTCGTCAAAAATCATGAAGAAAGTCATAGTATAGCATGTCGTCAAAAATAATGTTAAAAAATTATAGTGTCGTCATTAATCATGAAAAAAAAAGTCATAGTATAGCATGTCGTCAAAAATCATGAAAAAAAGTCACAGTATAGCATGTTGTCCAAAATCATGTTAAAAAATCATAGTATGTCGTCAACTATCATGAAAAAAGTTCTAGTATTGTATGTCATCAAAAATCATGAAAAAAAAGTCATAGTATAGCATGTCGTCAAAAATCATGAAAAAAATCATAGTATAGCATGTCGTCAAGAATCATGAAAAAATGTCATAGTATAGCATGTCATCAAAAATCATGCAAAAAAGTCATAGTATCGAATGTCGTCAAACATCATGAAAAAAAGTCATAGTATAGCATGTCATCAAAAATCATGAAAAAAAGTCATAGTATAGTATGTCGTCAACAATCATGAAAAAAAAACTCAGTATTGCATGTCATCAAAAATCATCAAAAAAGTTATAGTATCGAATGTCATCAAAAATCATGAAAAAAGTCATAGTATAGCATGTCGTC
>NW_026082277.1:0-2396 GCF_006386435.1 Epinephelus moara | reverse complement strand
AACCACACGTGTTGATATAACACCACGCACACACATACACATTTGCCCATCATTAATTGTCCTGCATGTCATGTGAGTGGAATAATTAATAGCTTGTAGGTAATATTAATTAGCCTATTAATATTAATATTAATTAATATTATTACTTTCATGTTGTTGTAAGCTACTGTTACGGCTTTGATCAGCGAATATAATGTGACTTGGGATGTACGCTAAACGCTGGCTCCGTTATGCAGCAGATCCAGTTATGCCATCGTCATCAGGAATGGACGTTGCTTCACGTGGCGCTTCAGAGTAAGGCCGTCTCATGTCTCTTAAACCGACAATGCTCGCTCATCGCTCCTAGCGCTAGCTCCTCGCATTTTTTCCTAGGTGGGAGGGGCTAAACAGCTAGCAAAGTCGGCTAGCAGTAGCACTAGCAATAATTTAAGAGACTTGGGACGCACCCCCCGTTTCATTTTGTGTGGAAAGTGCAAACTTCAAACTTTGTACCACTTTTTAAATCGTCTTGATAGGCCATATAAAACCGGACTTATGATAAATAATAAACGCCATGAGTTTCCTGAATATTGTTGTCACGTTTGATCCACGTTTGATGCAGGAAGAAACGGTAAAAACGGGCTGTTCGGCCTGATGAAAGTGCTGAAGGCAACAACAACAGCAAAAAAAAACAAAAACGACACCCCCTTTCCTATTGGTTGAAAAATGCACCACGTCAAGCAATCACAAAATTGTATGGCAACACACATCATTTGTTGCTGGGGAAGAGGGGAAAGTAGTGGGAGTGACGGCAGCGAGGGAGACAGCGATCATAGATAGAGTTGGGATTTGTGACATTTAGCGTGTTTGGAGTGTATAGGTAGTGTGTGGTGTAGTGTGTTTTGGAAGAGGAGAGAGGAAAATGAGCCTCCGACGACCGCACTGNGAGTCTTTTACCCCCTGGAGTGTTACCAGAGTTTTTGGAGTGCTCAAATAAACTGGCCTCTTTCCTGAACGCTCCTCTCGTCTCCTGCTCGTGAGGGATTCATTACAATATCGTAACATGGGTTAGATTTCTAAATAAATATTCACCTCGTCGCTAGATAGACCTACTCCTGAAAGACTTGTGCACAAGGCTTTTTGTCCCTACGAGGCCACCGTCATTTACCCGATGAGAGGGGTGAGCAAGTGAGCCCTGCAATCTAGAATTTGACCACTGATGTCACTGTTTTCAACCCATTTTACACACTGGCCCTTTAACGTTACTGTCTGTGTCTGTGACCCCCGTTCAACCCACAATCGGTGGGATTCGCCTTTTGTTTCTGCTGCTGGTTGAAATCTGTAGGCTGCACGTACAGTGTGCTGAATGATTTAAGCCTATTTTGCTTGCTCAAAACTATTTTTAGTCGCAAATCTGAATGATTTAAGCCTATTTTGCTTGCTCAAAACTATTTTTAGTCGCAAATGCGAGTGCCGTGACAGACGGATCGCCACACTACCGACATTTTATTCCGCCCGTCACGGCACGCCATTTGATTGCGTTATCAAAACGCCGCTATTATTCGGCCTTGCTTTTAACTTATTCCACCGAATACCGAATGTATGTTTTTTTGCAATATTCGGCGGAATATATTCTGTTACCAAATATTCGGTGCATCCCTACTATATAACATTGTTTGTCCTCACCACTGCTGACCTGCATAACATCGTTGGTCCTCACCACTGCTGACCTTTATAACATGGTTGGTGCTCCCCACTCCTGACCTTTTATAACGTCGTTGGTCCTCACCACTCCTGAGCTATAACATTGTTGGTCCTCACCACTGCTGACCTATATAACATCGTTGATCCTCACCACTGCTGACCTATATAACATCGTTGGTGCTCCCCATTCCTGACCTGCATAACATCATTGGTCCTCACCACTGCTGCCCTGCATAACATTGTTGGTCTTCACCACTGCTGACCTACATAACGTCGTTGGTCCTCACCACTGCTGACATGTAACACCATTGGTCTCATCACAGCTAAGCTGCAACATCATTGGTCTCATCATTGCTTAGCTGTATCATCACTGGACCTCCTCGCTTCTCACCTGTAACACCATTGGTCTCATCACTGCTAAGCTGTAACAGCACTGGTCTCATCACTGCTTAGCTGTAACATCACTGGACCTCCCCGCTCCTTACCTGTAACACCACTGGTCTCATCACTGCTAAGCTGCAACATCACTCGTCTCATCACTGCTTAGGTGTAACATCACTGGACCTCCCCGCTCCTCACCTGTAACACCAATGGTATCATCACTGCTAAGCTGTAACAGCACTGGTCTCATCACTGCTTAAGGCCCATTTATGCTCCCTTTACGTACGGAAATGTATACTTCCGTTTCAAACGATGTTACCGTCACTGCCCAC
>NW_026082276.1:0-1556 GCF_006386435.1 Epinephelus moara | reverse complement strand
CAATAAAGCCTCCACAAAAATAGCATTTTCAGTCCTGTGTGTGATTTTTCCTCACTTCATATGAGCAGAGGAAATGTCTGCTCATCGCTAGTAGAATTTATACAATATAAAATGTCATAGGCTTGTGCTAATAACGTTAGCATGTTGTATTTGATTGGAAAACGTGTTTAGTGTGAGACAGTTGTTTTGTCGGTGAACCTTGTGAGTCTTGAGGTGGCAGTGTAGGCTCTACACCGACGCAGAACCTACGCCGTAGTTACAGCGTCAGTTCGATGCTGAAGTATAAATCCTGCATTCGAGTAGCAGCATGAGCAGAACCTGCAGTGAAATAAAGGACGGTGTCGTCTGCATAAAGACGGAAGTTACAATCTGTCAACCTGACGACAGCTTTTAAATGTTTCAGAGGGTCTGTGGTTTATGAAAAGGTTTACTGGGGAGCGGCGGGTACAGAACGTTCTGTGAATGTTCTCTTTAATCAATCTTTAAAACCTGAAATTCTTACTGGTTAAACTGTGTTGATGATATAGAATCAGTCACTGGTGATTCTTAAAGATGTTTTCTGTCTCTGCAGATCGGGAGAGGATCGCTCTGGGAACTGAAGATGGACTGTTTGTGGTCGAGGTCACCAGAGACGGTGAGACGGACAGACAGGCAGACAGACAGACACACAGACGGACGGACAGACAGGCAGACACACAGACGGACGGACAGACAGACACACAGACGGACGGACAGACGGTAGATATCCACCACATGTCTAACCTCTGTATCTCTCTGCAGTGATCGTGCGAGCGGCCGACAGTAAGAAGGTTTGTCAGATCGATTTGATCCCTAAAGAGAAGATCATCGCTCTGCTCTGCGGTCGGAATCGCCACGTTCACCTTCATCCCTGGGGGGCACTGGAGGGCGCCGAGTCCGCCTTCGACATCAAGCTGGCGGAGACCAAAGGATGCCAGGCTCTGACGACGGGGGTGCTCCGACCCGGAGGCCCCGCCTGCCTGCTGGCTGCCGTCAAACGTCAGGTCACTGAACACCCTGAACACCTGCAGATGTCCCTGTAGCCCCGCCCCCTCGCTGTGGCGGTCCGGGTCTGTTCTAACACTCTGGTTCTGATCCTGCAGGTTCAGTGCTATGAGATCACTCGAGTGAAGCCCCACCATAAGAAGCTGTGGGAGGTGCAGGCTCCGGGCGTGGTGCAGTGGTTGGGCATGGTGAGGGAGCGGCTGTGCGTCGGGTATCCTTCGGGCTTCGCTCTGCTCGCCCTGCAGGGGGAGTCATCTCCCATCAGCCTGGTGAGCCCCGCCGACCCTTCGCTGGCCTTCCTGGCCCAGCAGCCTCTGGACGCCCTGCACGCCCTGGAGGTGGGATCCTCCGAGCTGCTGCTCTGCTTCAGCCAGCTCGGCATCTACGTGGACGGACAGGGACGCCGGTCCCGAACCCAGGAGCTGATGTGGCCTGCAACGCCGCTGGCATGCAGTACGTCATTTATTCTACAGATAGTATGTCATCATGGAGGTAAATCAGGTCAGACAGGTGTAGCTGATTGTCAGGTGAGT
>NW_026082275.1:1585-2780 GCF_006386435.1 Epinephelus moara | reverse complement strand
CTAGCAGAGGCTAAGGCTATGCTATGTGGCTCCACTCTGGCTACAGGGGGCTGGCTAACTACCGCAGCTACTGAATGGTTTTCCATGGTGCGGAGCCGTGCTTCTAATTCACTAAGCCTCGCCTCCAGCGCAGCAAATAAGCTACACTTCTTACAATTACCACTGTCGCTAAAGGAGGCAGAGGCATAACTTAACATTTGGCACACCGAGCAAGAAAGAGCAGAGGGAGAAGTCATCGCTAGCTGTAAAGCTAATGTAGCTACCAAGGCTAGTAACGTGCAAACAACAGCTAAGAGATTAGCGAGAAAGTCATAGAAAGGAGGAGCGCTATAAGTGCTTAAACAGAACTAGTGTGGGTTAAGTCTTGGAGTAGACGTTAAAGCAACTGAAGTGAGAAAGCAGAAAGCAGGCTAGTAGAATTCACCAGAGCAGTACAGAGACGCTGTCACAGAAACACTGGAAATGACACAACTCGCTTACCGCAATATGTCAGCACGTCAGCACGAGTTAAATTTCTCCAGTCACCTTGAGGCGTCCTGTTCTACATATCTACCAAGTTTAGTAAAAATCGATATGGCGGTTAGGCCTAGATGAGAAATTAGCTCTCTAGCGCCCCCATTTTGTTTGATCGGGTCAATAATGGAGGGGTCCCCACAGATTATGTGTGGTCATATGCCTACAAAGTTGCGTGGTGATCAGTGAAACCCTTGAGATGTTATACACCTTTATGTGATGAGCCACGTCCAATGGAGCGCTCCTCTGCGAAGTTCAAAAGTTCCTCCGCAGATCTCTTTATACAAGTACCTCAAGCCTTCTTTATTTATTTATTTATTTTTTGCCTTTATTCACTGATGTAACGTTTTTGTCCCGATATTTTGTGTGTTATCTTTGTATATTTTTTCAATAATAATAATAATATATATATATATATATACATATATAAAAACTTGGCTTCCGGGTCACGCAGTGTGCGTGATGAAAATATTGAAAGTGTATGAAAGGAATTTTTTCCATTTTCAATTTAAAGGGCCAGTGTGTAAAATGGGTTGAAAACAGTGACATCAGTGGTCAAATTCTAGATTGCAGGGCTCACTTGCTCACCCCTCCCGTCGGGTAAATGACGGTGGCCTCGTAGGGACAAAAAGCCTTGCGCACGAGTTTTTCAGGAGTAGGTCTATCTAGCCACGAGGTGAAT
>NW_026082275.1:0-1024 GCF_006386435.1 Epinephelus moara | reverse complement strand
CTGCCGTACATACATGGCGGCGCAAGATGGCGATCTCTCTAAAGCAAGGCCCTTGCTATATATATATATATAAAAGCATAATTATAAGGCTACAAAAACCAAACGAATTTTATTTTATAGCGATCATACACTTGTATAAACATATTAATGGGTAGAATATTCAGATTCAGATTCAGATTGACCATAAACCATGCCAAATATTACACACTGGCCCTTTAAACAGAAAATCGGAAATTGGAAAACGAGTCATTATCCGTTTTTTCGTTTTGGTTCTGGAAACAAATATTGAAAAAACAAGTCATTATTTTGTTTTTTCATATTTGGTTTTATTTTGAAAAATGACTGAATGAATGATACACGGATTGAAATGGCACATATTCATATACCCATGTGTACTTGCTTTGTCAGGTTCAATTTCAGCTGAAACTGACACTGTCAGTCTGGTGCAGGCTATTTTGTACAGTATTTATCAGCAGATGGAAGAAGGAGGGAGCGGTCAACATGTTGTAAAATACGCACATCAATCAGGATTCATGAGCACTGTTAGACGTTGGGTACCAGCAGTTCTAACTGGAAAGATGGATTCAAATAAACACAAGAAGTTTGTGCTCTAGAAAAGGATCAGCACTCAGTGAATAACCTCCTAAGCCCTATGATAAGCTATTATGGCAAGGCTTAACTATACAGACCAGTGAGCAGTGATAACTAACATGTCTTTGGGGTCATCGGGTGGGAACCTCCTTTCACTAGTGTTTCATCTAGTTGGTCCCACGACACCTCCAGGAGGCTAGACAGTGATCTCTGGCGTCCCAGAGACACTCCCCTAATGCCAGGTCTCACTGCTCCCCACACCAACCCAATAACCTCCTTTACCTTACTTACACATGGCTTTCTCAGCCCAAACAGCATCGCTACCTTCAACCAAACCCAGGCTCCGTACATGCGAGCTCCAGGTAGAAGCAGTGCTGATACTACCTTTCCTAGCACATGCACCATACTCTATTTCACATGCTACATAGCATAA
>NW_026082274.1:0-1084 GCF_006386435.1 Epinephelus moara | reverse complement strand
CATTAAAAATGTCATAGTATTGTATGCCAAAAAAAGTCTTTAAAAAAGTCATAGTATAGTATACCAAAAAAGTCTTTAAAAAGACATAGTATAGTATGCAAGAAAAATTCTATAAAAAAAACAGTTATAGTATAGTATGCAAGAAAAATTCTATAAAAAAAAAAAAGTTATAGTATAGTATGCCAAAAAATGTCTTCAAAAAAGTCATAGTATAGTTTGCCAAAAAATGTCTTTAAAAAACTTATAGTATAGTATACCAAAAAATATCTTTAAAAAAAAAGTCATAGTATAGTATGCCAAAAAATTTCTTTAAAAAAAGTTATAGTATAGTATGCCAAAAAATGTCTTTTAAAAAGTCATAGTATAGCATGCCAAAAAAATGTATTTAAAAAAGTCATAGTATAGTAGGCCAAAAAAATTTCTTTAAAAAAAGTCATAGTATGGTATGCCAAAAAAATGTCTTTAAAAAAGTCATAGTATACTATGCCAAAAAAAATATTTATAAAAAGTCATACTATAGTTTGCCGAAAAAAAATTTCTTTAAAAAGATTCATTGTATGGTATGCCAAAAGATGTCTTCAAAAAAGTCATAGTATAGTATGGCAAAAAAAATTCTTTAAAAAAGTCAAAGTATAGTTTACCAAAAAATGTCTTTATAAAGCTCATAGTATAGCATGGCAAAAAATGTCTTCAAAAAGTCATACTATAGTTTGCCAAAACATGTATTTACAAAAGTCAAAGTATAGTATGCCAAAAAATTTCTTTAAAAAAAAGTCATAGTATAGTATGCCAAAAAATTTCTTTAAAAAAGTCATAGTATACTATGCCAAAAGGTGTCTTCAAAAAAGTCATAGTATAGTATGCCAAAAAAATGTCTTTAAAAAAGTCATAGTATAGTATGCCAAAAGGTGTCTTCAAAAAAGTCATAGTGTAGTATGCCAAAAGATGTCTTCAAAAAAGTCATAGTATAGTATGGCAAAAAAATTCTTTTAAAACGTCAAAGTATAGTTTACCAAAACATGTCTTTAAAAAGGTCATAATATAGCATGCCAAAAAATGTCTTCAAAAAGTCATAGTATAGTTT
>NW_026082273.1:0-1205 GCF_006386435.1 Epinephelus moara | reverse complement strand
ACAGGCTGCACGCGTGGGCGCATGCGCACTAGCATCTTAGCTACATGCTAAGATAAGATAAGATAAGATACACCTTTATTGATCCCATAATTGAGAAATTCCAGTGTTACAGCAGTCAAGGAAAAAGAGTCGGATTAAAGAATTCAAAATTAGACTTAAAAAACTTAAATAACTAGGCATGCAAATAAGTACAAAAATCCAAGAGTCCGCGATAAATAACAATAACAACAATAATAATAATAATAATGAAAATAATAGGAAGTGGATAATAATGAGCAGCAGTGAATGAGAATGAGCAGTGGATAAAGGGAGCACATCTATTGCAAGTGATTGTATGTACAAAACAGCAGACAGCTGTAGTGTCAATAAAGTGTCAATAAAGTGTCCATGGTGCAGTCTACTGTGAACATCAGGAAAACATGTCATCTACATTTAGCTACATGCTAACATCAGGGAAACGTGTCATCTACACGTAGCTACATGCTAACATCAGGGAAACGTGTCATCTACACGTAGCTACATGCTAACATCAGGGAAATGTGTCATCTACATGTGGCTACATGCTAACATCAGGGAAACATGTCATCTACATGTAGCTACATGCTCACATCAGGGAACTGTCTCTTCTACATGTAGCTACATGCTAACATCAGGGAAACGTGTCATCCACATGTAGCTACATGCTAACATCAGGGAAACATGTCATCTACATGTAGCTACATGCTCACATCAGGGAACCGTCTTTTCAACATGTAGCTACATGCTCACATCAGGGAGACGTGTCATCTACATGTAGCTACATGCTCACATCAGGGAAACGTGTCATCTACATGTAGCTACATGCTCACATCAGGGAAACGTGTCATCTACATGTAGCTGCATGCTAACATCAGGGAAACATGTCATCTACATGTAGCTACATGCTAACATCAGGGAAACATGTCATCTACATGTAGCTACATGCTCACATCCTTCAAATTCTACTGAAGATTCCCCCACACACAGACACTTGGTGCTTCCCAAAGTCAAGGAAGGAGTCTTGCTGAGCCTCTGTAGGAGCTGACTTATGAGGACCTGTCCTACCAATGAAACATCCTTGACTTTGAGAAGCACCCTGTGTTAGTGTTGTTTTCCCACCAGCTGCTGTTTTTTCTGAGTGGACTGTGTGTTATGTTCAACCTGATCTCACAGAAATACGTGAAATG
>NW_026082272.1:0-3890 GCF_006386435.1 Epinephelus moara | reverse complement strand
GACTGGTTCCAATAGACCAGTACAGTAAACTGGTTTCAGTAGACCAGTACAGTAAACTGGCTCCAGTAGACCAGTACAGCAAACTGGTGCAGTAACCTGTTTCCAGTAGACCAGTACAGCAAACTGGTGCAGTAAGTGGTTCCAGTAGACCAGTACAGCAAACTGGTGCAGTAAGTGGTTCCAGTAGACCAGTACAGTAAACTGGCGCAGTAACTGGTTCCAGTAGACCAGTACAGTAAACTGGTGCAGTAACTGGTTCCAGTAGACCAGTACAGTAAACTGGTTTCAGTAGACCAGTACAGTAAACTGGTTCCAGTAGACCAGTATTGTGCTGATAAATTCCATACGTTTAAAAAAAGCAGCAGGACGACGTTCAGTGAAACAGCAGAACCAGTTCCTCTCAGTCACTGGTTCCCAGTCAAACTACCAGTGTGATAAATCATTAACAGGACAGCAGAGATTTTATAGGACATAAAATGACACAATATTGTGAGTATTGTCTGAAGGAGCTGTTTGTCGTCATCACAGTTTGAAGTTAAATTAAAAACATAATTAATATTAAATCACATGTTAACAGTCAGACTGTGTCAGAGATCAAAACACTGATCGATCAGATCAATGAGCTCCGTCGAGGATTTTAATAAACGATCAGAGTTTATTATTGTTTCAGTTATTAGTTCAAACTGTTCACAGGCTTTAATTCTATCTTTATTATTAAAGTTAATTATCAATACATCAGTCAGAGCTGCACCAAATCAATCAGCGATGACTCACATCATTGATTCACATTATTTCTTTATCAAATCAGAAGAAGTGATTCCAGACTTCCTGTTTTATTTCACACGATATGTTTCATTAATTACAACATTATTTCTAGAAAAAAATCATGAATTAGAAAATAATCAGCAGAGTAATCAATTAGGAAATAATTGATTAATCTCCACATTTAATGAAACAAGTGTGATCACATCCTGCACATATTACACTTTATACTTTATATTATCATTATGTTTACTGTACTTATTATTCATACCTGGAAATATAGGCTTACACGCTATATGTATACACATACACACACATACACACACACACACACACACACACACGGCAGTATTTGCACAATGCTGTCATGCAGAATATAATGTGTTTAATAATATAATCACCTTTATTACAGTATATCATGTAAAATGTTTTGTTATAATTCTTTATGTTTTAATCCTCTCAGTGTTTTATTGTTAGTGACTTAATTAATAAAGTCAGTTTTAGTTTGATGGAGAAATTCATGAGAATCAAACATTAAATTTGTTGCAGATTAATTTTCTGATCAATGAATCGTTTCTGAAGCGGATCAATATTCACTCTCCATGGAACAGATTCACTGAGGTGACGTCATATTTAAAACACTATTTATTCTTATTCATATTTATGGGTTCATTACTTTGTATTAAACACACCGTGTATTAACATTAATGGATCAATAATTCAATAAGAACATAAAGAATTTATTGAGATTTTAAATGTTAAATTCACAGAAAAAAATTAATTAAATAAAAACTGATAATAATCTGTTTATTATCAGTTTTTATTTCTGACGTCATATTAAATGATTTTCTGTTTCTGTTAATTATGATTTAATTTTGTATTTAAAACAGGTGGATTCATTAAATGTGTTGTATATAATTAACCCTGTGATAAACGGAGGTGACCTGATAATAAATGTATTTTTATAATAACACAGATGATAAAAACTTTCCCCGGACACCCTCCGTGTTTCTCGGCTCACCTGGCGTTGGTGCAGTCCCGGTACAGCGTCTCGAAGTCGGCCCTGGTGATGAGCTTGCAGCGGTTGACTCCGGGCTGGATGGCTCCGAGTCCCCGCAGGACGCGCACCTGCTCCACGGTGCAAACCACCGGGCTGATGTCCAGCCGCTTCAGCTTGGTGTAGACGGTGTGCAGTCCGCCCACCAGGTGCTTCAGGAACAGCTCGAACACCTGCGGCAGGCAGATCAGCTCCACGCCGTTCACCGAGAACGACGCCACCTTCACACCGTGAACTTCCACCATCTTACACTCGGTGTGCGGCGGAGCGCAGCCACCTCCGCCGCCGCCGCTGCCGCTCGTCCCGTTCACATTGACCGGAACTCTGTCGCTCCCACCGCTCAGGAAAGCTCCGGCCAAGCGGGCAGCGGGGAGGCGCGGGGAGCTGGCCAGGTTAGGAGCGCTGTAGGGCGGGTTGGAGTGGAAGAGGGGGTCGGTGGGAGGGGTGGAGGTCCGAGACAGAGGGCTGTTAGAGGAGCCCGCCATGTTAGAGCGGGAAACAGGACAAGAAGAAGAAGAGTGATTTTATTCTTCTTCTGTGATTCTCTCACGCTCTGTCTCTCTCTGTTCCCGCCACTCTGACTGACTCTCCCCTCCTCGTGCTCTCTGTCCCACACACAGCCAATCAGAGTCCACCCAATCACACGCAGGGACCGCTCACGGACAGGCCTCCCATTGGCTGAGAGAGCGTACCAGGGGTGGGGCTTATCGAACGCGAATGTGACAGGTGAGTGATTGACAGCTCATTTTGAAATTAAAAAATCAAAAAACAACAAAAAAACCCCTAAAATAACACAACTAAATAAAATAAAATAAAAAATGAATAAAATCAGTGAGGAGTTTTGAATTGTTTTTAAGAATGAAGTTGAGACAATTCTACTGTTGTGTTTAAAAGTTTATCTTTAGATGTTTTTGGCCAAAATAATTTTAGCTTTAAAATGATTGTTTCATCTGCACTGCGTTCATCCTGCACGTCAGTGACGCTTCATCTATTTTTCAACTTCAACTATCGCTTCAAAAATTGTAATTTGTGCGAATACATGAACCGCCCAAATGTGGTGTGTTTGTGTCACACATCGTGTCATTCACGTCTGCCTGTGTCGGTGCATTGACTCTGTCTGTGATGTCACTGCGTTAAACTCTTATCGTGTTCCGTGTGAACACGTCATCACGTTTCAGCTGCTTTCAACACGTCTGATATTTCAGCAGTTCAGCTGGCACTTCGTTTATCTTCAGGTACAAACTCTGCTGCTTCAGCTGCTTTCACTTCTGACTCAACTAGACCAAGAATTTGACTTTAGCTTCAAACCAACGCTTCAACTTCTCAACACGACCCTTGAAACTTCCAAACACTTTGAGCCACAGATTTCCACACTGCCTTCAGCTCCTCACTTCACTTCAGCCTACACCTCGACTGCTTTCACCCGTCAATCATCTCAAAAGAAAACACCTCACACTTTCCCTCATGTTAGTGTTTACAGCGCTGCTCGTCAGTTCCCGACAGGAAGTTTAACCTTTCTTCATTTACTATTATTTATGGAGGCATGTGACCACTGATTTTCATATTTCCACTTATTTCATACATATGTTTTAAATAGGATAATAATGATGCATTTATGTCACTAATACAGTGTCACTGATTGTCTGCTGCTGCTGCTTGTTTATTTATGAATAATTTCAGACAGTTTTTATCATTAATCAGAATCAGAATCAGAATCAGAAATACTTTATTGATCCCCGAGGGGAAATTATTTATGTTACAGTTAATCGATTAGTTTTGTTCAGTTTAACATGTTTATTATTTGTTCAGAATCATTTCATGTTTGTATTTAAAGCATGAAGCATAAGGTCATAAATTCATATTTTTAATCTGAGGCAGAAGAAGAGACGGAGAGATGCTGCGTCTCACACATCAGCTGAGTTTCAAATTAAAGGCGCTGCGTCAAATTAAAAGCATCAAATTAACCTTTACAGAGCAGAGTGAATTAAATGTCAGCAGAAAACACCTGAACACACATCATCCATATTATCTATTGAGCTAATGTACCTGAACACACCACATCCATGTTATC
>NW_026082271.1:0-1268 GCF_006386435.1 Epinephelus moara | reverse complement strand
TTCAATCAGTTGAATGACCTCTGTTACCAATCAGGTATCAGTTCCAGTACTGTTCATTTAGGTTGTTTTCTTGTGCAGTTCTTCACACTGTCCATTTCAGTTTGTTGCACTCAGTTTTTCCTCGTTAGGATTTAAATTGTCCAATTACCCAGTGTTTTTTCTGATGCATCAGTTTTTTTGTGTGTGTGTGTGTCAGGCCTGACTCGAATAAAAAAAAATATATATATATATATATATATAAAAAAAAAAGGTCTGAGATCTCAGATGAAATAAAAATACGCAAATCTTCCAAAGGAAATGCGAAATCCGTTTTTTTTGTCTTACCACCCTCCTGGAAAACAGGTGGCCATCAGATCCAGAACGTCGTTTGCAGACTCTTCTGGCAGAATCCAGTCCATGGATAGCACTGCTCATTCTTTAAAATATCAACGGAAAATCAGCCTGCACACAACATGCAGAGCAATTACTCAATGTGCAAAATAAAATGTATAATCCACCTAATATGAATCACCTGCATTTGGATTTCAAAATAATAAAGAATATCTTTGAGTCTGAAATGCTGTCTTGCTTCAAGTTGTCATAACTACTGGCCAATAACAACACATTTTTTTTACATAAAAACAAAATAATAACACAATAAATGACCAGTGGAACAAATAAAAGTACATACTAAACTTATACCGGATTCACAACATCACTCCACACCGTGTGTTAGCTCAGGTGCAGTGCACCTGCTAAAACAACACGTGTAGGTGTGCTAGCTTAGCTTTTCACTACTAACACAGCTAGCTACTCATTTGCAGCTTAAAATAATCACTTCCCCACAAAAAAATAGCATATCCTAACTGGTTTTATAGTTTAAAGTGTACACTGATTCACACTATTTGTTCATACATTCAAGAACAGGCTGCTAAATGCAGACATTTAACACTCACCAGGATATTCTTCAACAATATCCAACTCTCCTCGGCTTAACCCATCACAGGACCCGACCATATCACTTTACAGCTTACAAAAAGGACATCTTCAGTGATAAAACTGTTTTTTTTTCAGAGTCGTCTCCTCATCCGACTCTCAGAGAAGGTGAAAGAAAGTTTTTTTTTTCCCTCTCTCTAACCGGAGCTGCCCTGTGCAGTGCTGCGGTGCATTCACAGTAAATTGGAAAAAACAATACTTAGCGAAAAACTGCCATTTGCGGCACTGTGATGCATTCATTGTACATACGAAAAAACACTATTTGGCAGAAGGACTCACATTAACTGGAAAAT
>NW_026082270.1:0-5830 GCF_006386435.1 Epinephelus moara | reverse complement strand
ATTAACAGTCTTATCTTAACCCCAGCTTGTGCTTGAGCCTTTTATTCTGAAAACCCAACACCGGAAGTGCGCGTGGTTCCGTTGCAGGCTTTGACAGCAGGTCCGTTTTTCACCTCTTTGCTTTCTTTATTCCACCCTGCCTCGCTCTTTCTTTCCCTATTTAAAACGCCTGCAGCCTGCCGTGCGCGTGTATTTATTTATTTATGCATCTTATTTGACAGTATTTCGGCTTTCTGACATTTTAGTCGCTCCTCAAATGAGAAGACGTAAAAGATGGAGCTTCATATTTTAGAGCACAGCTTGAAAGTGGCGAGTATAGAGAAAGAGGGGATCCAGATTTGCACTCACGGATTAATAAAACTCGCTTTCTTGGCCTCCAAAACAAGGTAGGTAACTTCCCCGAGGCGCCAGCTAACATGGAGACACGCAGAGTGATTTGTGTCGGTGACACGGAGCTGTTTAATGTCAGGAGACACATATAGCAAAGTGAAGCCGGGGCTGATGCACTTGTGTCTGCAGAGCTGTTAGTGTGTGAGTGTGTGTGTGTGTGTGTGTGTGTGTGTCCTGTAGTTGTGTTCATGCCTCTAAACACAGCTTCATGTGTCATATGAAGAGTGTGTGTTTGGTCTGTGCCACCAGTTTCCAGGCCTATCCGTGTTCTGTAGTGTCATTTGGTAGCTTTGTGCCATCTGTAGCTGGGTCGACGCCAGCGGGGGTGTGTGTGTCTCTCTGTATAATATGTGTGTGTGTGTGTGTGTGTGTGTGTCTGTGTCTGTGTGCAGGCTGTTTTCCCTTTTCTCGGGGCATTTATAACATGTTTTCAACCCAACTTGAACAAGCAGCAGAGGACACGCACTGTATTCACTGATATTTACTGTCAGCCATTCAGCCTGAGGAAACTTTAATTAAACAGCTCTCGCGGTGACGTCACAACAGGCCTTTTCACTTGTTATTGCTCTGTTGTGCAGCTTTTATTACCACCATATATTATTAATATTAGCCCTGGCAGATAAGTTCACTTGACTGACTCACTGGCTGCTTTAAAACAGGCAGAGTCACTGAACTAATCACAGCTCCCTGAAGTCCTCAAGTTACTGATCAAACACAGTCCCCTTCAGATCACTCATTACCTGATGTCATTTAAATTCCCCTCTCTATTTCCATATAACAGGCCTGCAACTCAACAATATTTTCATTATTGTTTAGGGACTGTTTGTTATTTATGGGGGGGGGGCAAAAAGGGGGAGGCATGGAAAATAATTTTGAAGCACCGAGGAGGGACTTGTGGTTTTTATTTTGGCTCAAGTGAGGAGCATACACATTTAGATGGTTCCATTTTGTTTCATTTTACTGCTGATTACTAGGGAAAACATGCCAAATCGCCAAAATTACACCAGTTGTCATTGTCAGAAGTAGGGTTGCAGTGGTACAGTAATTGTCCCACAGAATATTGTGGTTTCACGTTGTCACAGTATTACAAAAGCGTTATTAGTCAGAATGAAGGGCGTATTTTTGGTTGAGCAAACATTTTATTACAATAATTGGAAATGGAAATATGTGCATGCATCGTACATGAGCAATTGTACACGGTATGATAACCATCAGTTTTCATATTATATGTCTTGTAACCGGCAAACCACTGCAAGAAACCATTAAAACATAAATTATTATTGGGTTTTCAAATTTCTGACAGTCCTTGGCAGGGCTGGGTATCACTTTAAAAAACAAAACAATACTAGTACCGATATTTTGGGAGGCGATGCAGTGTAGTATCATGATATTTTTGTGTGGCAATATTGTATCATCACACAGTGCCAAGTATACATTTTTTTATAATATAAATAAAGGCTGAAGTGAGATGAACAGACTGAAAATCTTATTAGATAAAACAGCTGTTGACAAAGTTTTCTATTGGAGACATAATTCACAGTTGACAAAGGGTAATAAATTGCAATATATTTTATTAATAGGGTATCGCAACATATTTAAAATCACAATAATAATGTATTGTGACCTTAGTATGATAATATCGTATCATGGATCCTCTGGTGATTCCCACCCCTAGTACTAACATCAGGACCTTTAAAGTGAGACAGAAACCACTGCAGTACATCATTCGATACCCAGAATGTGAATGGGGTGGTGTGTATACCGTAAAACTTCAATCAATAGCCTGGGCTTTATTTGCTTTATTAAGGTTTTTTTTAATACTTAATAGTATTTTTTTCAATAATCTTCAACTTTTACCTTTCACACATTAATGGGTAAGTTCTTAAAATCCAACAACTAATTTATGGTGGAGGGAGGTTCATGTATTTTCCCCGAGTCACTCAGGGAGGCCCCAAGGAAAATGTTCATAGCTTTGGGGAGGGTAAAAAAAAAAAAAAGTAAATAAAGAACAGTCCCTTAATCTGGTGATTCAAAACCAATTGGCACTGGAAGTCAATATGACATCAGAAAGACGTTGGTCTTTGGTGGTGACATGAGACGTTTGGAAGACAATGAATTTTAGTTATTTAAAAACCTAAATTAAACCAACAAAATATTGACGTTATCTGTCGTCAGTATTCTTTGTCAAACAGAACTTGGCATAAGATGTTGTCCTGACTCTAAATTTTGGTTGCCTGACGTCACAACCTAAATTCAACCAAAAATTAAAGTCCAACAGCGTTGGTATCCAGCTGGGAAGTGTCCAAAAATAGTGAAAAATATGTATCACAATTTTACCCCAAAGTGACGTCTTTAAATGTCTCCAAAAACCCAAATGGTAACAAAGATATAAAACAACACTGGAGAACCAGTGACTGTTTGACAGTTTTGCTCGAGGAAAAAAGACAATTATTTGACTATTAATGTAGTCACCAATTAATTAACTGATTATTCAATTAGTTCTTTTAGTTCTAAACCCGAAAGCATAATCTCATCCCTGTCAGCTCCTGTTGGTTGGATGAGCTGCCACTTTTATTATATCGACACTTTGGGGTTTAGCAAATAAAGTCCGAGTCATCTTTGTATTCTCATCTCGTCTAGTTTCTTTTTAAAGTAGCTTGTAGCATTTCCTCTTGTCAAGCTTGATGCCTAATAAACACATAAGCTACTCTGTGATTTCCCAGCTTTGCCCACCACCTTTTGATGTGCAAACTGATCTGTTTTGCTGGTGGAAAAAAAAAAGCCACAGCTGCCACAGCTATTGCACAAGTCCAGTAAGAGAAGCTACAGAGCTACATGTTGCTACGTTAGCCTCAAACATCAGTTTGCATGGTCACAATCTGCTCCTGACTGCAAACACGAGCAGAGTTTCTCTTTAAAATCGTGCATTTTTTGATGCACTCATTAAAGCATGTTATAAAATAGTTCAGCAGAAATGGTAATGCTGCGTTCAGGTGCTACCTGAGTTGCCGTAATTAGCAGTTTCAGGCTTATGAATAGAGTTCATATCAATTCAATTGAATTTTATTTATAAATCCCAATATCACACATCACAATTTGCCTCAGAGACATCCCACTGTCCTTGGAAAAACTCTCCAAAAAATAATAATAATAATCTAAGTCATGCTTAAGACTGGGAAACTTCTCTGAAAGCTCTGATACTCAACTTGGTATTTAATGATAAGGAAGTGCCCGAAAACCAAACATGAATGCACCATGTCAGCCAAAGTCCATCGCTCAAGGTAATTAAACCTAAACTTGATGAATATACTGCTGTATTGTCTATTCCCAGTGTTTTAACCCGCACACAACCAACTCTGCCATCGTACAACTGCCTCTAGTTGTCCGGTGGTGTGAACACACTTAAAGCTTCAGTCAGTTAAATAAGTAGATGACGGCCCTAACAGTAGCCACAGTCAATAAATACACAGCACATCTGCTCCTTTTTTCCCTGAAGATTAATAATATATTTAATAAAAGTGTGTTAATATTTAATGATGTCAGTGGAGTCTTTATTTCAGGCAAGGTGGAATATGTACAACATGAAAACACTGCGAACCATCACTCGAAAAAAATAATGGGATGAGATGACATAACCTCATAATACTAAAATTATGCAACGTGTTTACTGACATAAATCTTTGGGGCGGCAGTAGCTCAGTCCACAGGGAACTGGCTTGGGAACTGGAGGGTCACCAGCTCAAGTCCCTGTCTGGACCAAGCATGGAGTGTGGACTGGTAGCTGGAGAGGTGCCAGTTCACCTCCTGGGCACTGTTGAGGTGTCCCTGAGCAAGGCACCAAATCTCCAACTGTTCGAGGCGCTTGTCCAAGGCAGCCCCTTCACTCTGACATCTCTCAATTTAATACATGGATAGGTCCGGTTTGTGCATGTGTGTGACAACAGAGTGAAAAAATTGAATTTCCCCTCTGCCATTCTTCTTCTTCTGCAGAGTATAGCTTTACCGATACTTGAATTTCGAGGCTGAATCTGAAATTAATATTTAAGAGTGTGAAATTTCCAATTCATCAGACAATTATCAGACTTTTGTCAGGCTACATAACCACATCAGTATCATATTAGGTCCATTAGATCTGGTTATTAAAGAACTGTGAGATATGTATCCTACTGAGCAAGAAAAATAAACAAAAAATAAACTGTATCACTCCAAAGCCGTCAAAATCCGGTGCTTGGACAGTGACTTGCGGTGTCAGAAGCCAACGAAAAGAAGTGCAATATAGCCAATCAGAGGCAGAGTAGGGTGGGCCTTTCCAAGAAAAGCCAATAGCAGAAGCAGCTGTACTGTTTCTGCACCCCAGTTTCTTTTACTTATTAGCTGACACCAGCGTATCTGCACCAGTCAGCTGATAAATCAGTCTGCCCAGTTTCTCTGTCAGGCTCTAATGGAGATTTAATATTACCTTTTTTTATTATTAATGTGACATTTGCTGCAACCACGTTTTTGCTGTCTGCGATTGGAGAGGCCGAACTTACTGTGTCGATGTCAGTGAGGGAATATACACATGATAAATGTGGTTTTGCCTTTCAGCTGCCTGCTAACTGCATGTTACTGTGACTTTAATACTGTCAGTCATAAGAAAAGTCCTTACTTCACTAGCACATCATCACAGAGATTTTCTTCATCTTCTGCACAGTCGAGCTACACAATATACTATTTGTTTGTTTTTTAAATCACATCGTGAAAGACTGTTGCATTGCACTTAGGGATTATCTGAGTTAGTTGAGGATCAGTAGCAAACTGCTCTTAAAAAATGTAATGTAATTTTTGCCATATACTCACTAGGGGCGTTCCATATCATTTTGTTCACGATAATACCGTTATCATTTTAAATACGATATGAAAAATTCATATCGTGATACTTGCTGACATCATACTGTTACCCATGGCAACAACAAGCATGGCTGAAAGTGAAATTACCACTGACTCCGCAGTGGTTCCAAAAAGAGGGGCAGCTTCAGTAGTGTGGAATAAACTGTGGCGTCCTGAATGTTTTATGAACAGCCCCGGACTTCTCAGACTCTTTTAGTGACTTACCGCTCAGAGGGAACTCATTCAGCGGCTCCTCTGGCAGCAGCACAGCGTCTCTCCCTCTCCTCTCTCGCCGTGCGCACACAGGAGTCGGTGTCAGAGTGATTTTGTCATAAACCTTTGGTAATGTAAACCTACATGACGCAGCTCGACAAAAAACTCCATATATGTGAATGTGTGATAGTTGTGATATCATAGCAGCCTGTCACAGGTTACAGCCTGATGATTAGAGGAGAAATGGCAGAGCATAAAGGTCCAGGTGGAAAAAACACAACTCAATCATTTAGGATTTTACTAAAAGAAGGAAATCACCTGTTGACTTTTATACTTTTATATGTATATGTATATGTAT
>NW_026082269.1:0-3218 GCF_006386435.1 Epinephelus moara | reverse complement strand
AAGGAGAGGCAAAATCTTCAGATGAGCTACAACTTGCTGTCAACACAAGAGACTTTTTTATGAACACTGTGAGAAGGCAGGACGTCTTCTAGCACACCAGATTAAGAGCCAGTCAACATCCCATCAAATCAAACAAATAAGGACCCCATCAGGTCAAGTCAAGTCAAGTCAAGTTAAACTTGACTTGACTTGGACCCCATCAGACCCAATCTGATGGACCCCATCAGGGGAACTCACAGTAACCCCATCTGTTATTAATGAAAACTTTAAAACGTTCTACTTTGACTTATATGCCTCACAATTTCCCATTGATTATACAGACATGTTAAGATTCTTTGATGAATTGGAATTTCCCTCCATAACCTCTTCCCAGAAGAGCGAGATGGACCAATCTCTAAAACCAAGTGAAATTGCAGACTCAATTAGTCTAATTCAAAGTGGCACGGCTCCCGGTCCAGACGGCTTTCCATGAAAAATCGACACTCCTTCTCCAACATTTGCCGCCTTCTTAACATTCTCTCCTCCCCCGCATCCACTGAGACACCAGAGGTGGTGGTCTCTTTGGATGCGGAGAAGGCTTTCGATAGGGTGGAGTGTAGATATCTATTTGAGGTCCTCAAGAGGTTTTGCATTGGTTCCAATTACATAGCCTGGATAAAACTTTTATATTCTTCACCCAAGGCTTCTGTAAATACTAACGGCATGACATCACAATATTTCATACTCGGTAGGGGAACCCACCAAGGGTGCCCCTTGAGCCTGTTATTATTAATTAAAGAGTTATCTATGTTCACTAAATTTCAGTGTACTGTACTTATAAGATGAATAAATCAATCTGTAAAAAAAAAACAAATAATTGACAGATAAACCAGGGTGACACTAACGTCCGTGTCAGCAAAAATAAAAACATCCCTGGGGCACTCTATGCTGTCCCTTAATAAAATGATGGAATAATTCTTCATAATTTGTTTGTAAGTCGTAGACTAATTTAGTGGTTAGAATATAAGCATAACTCAGTGGATGAGCACTTTCCATTTGCTCTCAGCCAACAAAGAATTACACGAAACTCAAATGAATCTTTATTGTTCTTCATATTCACTGCTGATGCCAAATTGTAATATTTTTTCACATTTCATAATAATCCTCAACTCTAGGTAACAGTTTGAAAGACATTTATTTTTTTAACATTAAGTTAAATTAAAATACAATCAAACACATTCATAAATAATACAAATAAAATATTAAAATAAATACATAATATAAATTATAACAGTGTTATATTTTAATGTTCGATGTATGGGAGTTTCTGTTAATTCCATGCCATAATCCCAGCTGGGCCAAAGTTTGGCATGGCACAGGAAGAAAAACTAACTCACTTGCAATAAAAACAAATTAGATCAAACTGTTAATTACATACAAAATCAATAGCTATGGACAACTTTGTCCCAATGTCTGTTTCTGTTTATTTCACTTCATCAATAATATACCGTGCACTGATGTGATTTTGATGATAATATCATGGTGTTATTTAGCATTTGCTGTGGTTTTCACTCAAGACTGAAACTTCTAAATGTCTTAAGTTCTTTTTTTTCTCCTTTCTGGATACTGAAGGTTGTTTAAACTTTATGTGCTGCCCAGCTGATGAAGCACCCCAGGAAGACTCAGTGGAAGCTCTGGAAACATAAAAGTGTATAAATAGTGGTGATAGATAAAAGCATATAAATATAACTCACTCAGATATAGGCTGGGGTTTGGATGCATGTCTTGACACCCACATTTAGATAAATGCATTCATTTGCTCTGGATAAGACTGTCTAACAAATGATTTATACAAGCAACAATGACACAGATCAACATGACAAAGGTTATTTTTTACACACTTCACAACACAGTTTGAATAGTTATTACGTCCAGTGTTAAAAGGTCAATGAGCAAATCCCTCTCAATTTTAAATGTCAGTGTCCACAGAGGACTTTATGGAGATGACCGTGGGCATGAAAAAAAAAAGATTTGCACAGTGAGGATACCCATCACAGTGGATTGATCAAGCATTTGAGTTGGCTCTCTGCTACATGCATCACTCAACACTCAGTCCATTGTACTGCAGTAACATCTCATTTTCAAAACACTGGCATATACTGAAGTCGGACCCAGAACTTTCTTCTATTTTTAGACATAAGACGTAAAAACATAAGGGATCACTTGGATTACACAAATTTTGACTACAAGACTAAATCCAGTAAAGAAACATGAACATGCATGCATCCCCTACCCAAGGGCAACTATTGCTGCAAAAACTGTGCACAGTGCAATAACACCATGAAAACTAATAATTTCTCCTATTACCACATAAATGAAACATTTCCCATCAACAGCGTCATCACTTGTGTTTCCACACAGGTGATCTACCTGATACACTGTCCACCTGGGCTAGCATATGTTGGGAAAACTACCAGAAAACTCAAACAAAGGATCAGTGAGCACAAAAGCACTATCAACAGAAAAGATAGGGACTATCCTGTAGCAGTGCATTTCAGTGATGCTCATTGTGACATCTCCTCATTACGTTTCTGTGGTACTGAACGGGTCATCTTACCACCTAAAGCTACCACCTGGGGGTGGTGAACATGACAAAGTACTTAAACAGTGGGAGGCTTACTGGATTTATACTCTTCAAACATTGGCTCCAAAGGGACTGAATGATGAATTACTTCTCAGTGTCTTCCTGTGATCCAGTATTTACTTAGCATTCCCTAAAAATAAATCTGATTTTTTTTTTTTCCTGTAAGTTGTTTCCTGTATACTCTTCTTTTTTAAATTTTATGAAAGATTTACTCCAGGGGTTCCTAGTTCACCTCCAGATAGTCATGGATACATGTTGATATGTACACATATTATCACATATATTAATCAACGTGACCTGTTGTTTCTGTTGGTTTATGTATTCTTTGGGCCTTTATGGCCTTTATACTTATATAATATTTTTTTCTTAAAATAAATTGAAATAAAAGAGTTCTCATACAGCTAATGATGTTATTTACAAACGTGCCTTTAAGAAGCATATACAGAAAAGGTTCACCTAGAGGCTGAGAAACATTTTATCAGCCCCTGTTTGCTTATTGCTGCATTTAATGCTGACAGGCTTTTTCCTTTGACCAGAGCTCAAAGCAAAGTATGCAATGGACTTATACTGTTGTAACTTCTTGAACTAATTCTAC
>NW_026082268.1:0-1123 GCF_006386435.1 Epinephelus moara | reverse complement strand
AACCAGAATCCAGACAAAATTCAGAGTGAATAGAGCCTGGTGACGCGAGGCTACGTGCAAGCAACGGTGCTCTTAAAAACATTTGGGGACACGCGAGTGGATCTACAGCTCAACCAAGTGCGCAGGGAAACGGAGCTTCACAACGAAAAGGTGAAGAAAAACAGAGAAATCTTGAAAAGACTGATAGATTGTGTTGTGTTTTTGGGTAAACAGGAACTTTCATTTCGGGGACGCGATGAAAGCGCCGAGTCCACAAACAGAGGCAACTGTGTGGAGCTTCTTTCTTTTTTTGCTGAAAACAACCCAGACTTACATTACCACCTGTCCACTAACAAAGTGTTTACTGGGACGTCAGGCAAAATACAGAACGACTTGATTTATGCTATCCCCACTTTGGCAGCACGCTCTGGAGGACAGACATGTGACAACACACGACAGTAACACCGACTTCAAAACAGGTTAGTCCAACTTTCAGTTCCGTTATCTGGTTTGGAGACTTGTGGAGTCCAGCCTTACAGAGAAAAAGTTGCAACACATGTCTGTCCTCCAGAGCGTGCTGCCAAAGTGCCTTGAGAAATCGCTTAGTTTACCGTTTCCTCGTCCCTTGGATACTTTTTGTGCCTATGAGAACATATGTTAAGATGTGGACAATCACTTTAGGTGTCAACCTTAAATTCGGCGATGTGATTTCCAAATTCGGCGATGTGCTTTCCATTAATATAAATCTGACGGCACGCACTTGTCACACTTTTGGACTGACTTCGGTTACTTCTGTTGGTGGTAAAGACGATCAAAACAGACTAGCCGACAGCATATAGCAAATAACCAATCGGAGGAGAGCTCTTCTAGTCAATCAGAGGCGGAAAAGGCGGTACCTTCCCCTACCATCCTACGAAAAAAAATATCATGCTCGGGTCGGACACACAGCGGAAGTCAGCAAACCAGAATACAGCACCCGAGGCGGAATTGATTCTGCTCGCACGCAGCGGCCCGCAGCGATTAAACCACAAAAGAAGAAGCCGTGTTTACTAGGGGTGGGAATCTTTGGGCACCTCATGATTCGATAACGATTACGATTCAGGGGCTACAATTCGATTATAAAATGATTATTGATGCATCTTTA
>NW_026082267.1:1583-4352 GCF_006386435.1 Epinephelus moara | reverse complement strand
ATTGTACAGAGAAGTGTTTTCTCTGTCCAGTGGTTCATCTACGACTAATGAATAGTCATTTTTGTAGTTGGACTTGAGTTTAAAGGGAACAGACCCCACTACCTTACAGTTAGTTACACCATTGTTTCCTCCGTCTTTATCACTGACTGTAACCAAAGCAACTATTGTCCCCAGTTCTGCGTCTTCTTTAACTGGGGTCATGAGTGACGTCACAGATATTTCTGGGGTATTATCATTCACATCAATTATCTCTATCAGAAGTTTTGCATGTGCACTACGAGGGGAGGTGCCTTGATCCGTTGCTTGAACTCTGACCTCATAAGCAGGCGTCTCTTCATAATCTAATGTTCCCTTCACAGTGATTTCACCTGTTTCTGAATTAAGATCGAACATATGTGATGGATCAATATTTCCTCGTTTTATCAATGAATACAGGATCTTACTGTTCATGCCCTCGTCCAAATCTGTTGCATTCAACTTTATTACCACTGTTCCGGGTGCAGCATTTTCACGCACACGTACTTTATAAAGCGATTTACTAAAAGTGGGTATATTATCATTGACATCGATAACATTAACATTTATTTGTAATGAACCCGATCTAGGAGGTTTACCTCCATCTACAGCGGTCAGGAGAAGTGTGATCATCGACTGTTTCTCTCTGTCTAAAGCTTTCTGCAGCACTAACTCAGCCGACACACCGTGTTCTCCACCGCTCTGCACATCAAGCGAGAAATGTTCATTCTGACTCAGCTTGTAAGTCCTCACGGAGTTACTGCCTATGTCTGCATCTTCCGCTATTGGGAGAAGATACCGTTCTCCAGTTAAAGATGATTCAGAAATATTCAGAGAATACGTTTTCTCAATAAAAGCAGGCGAATTATCGTTTATATCTAAAACATTAACCTCTATGCGGTGTGCAGTCATTGGGTTGTTTAAAACGGCTTGAATTTTTAACGAGCATTTCACCACATTCGGACAAAGCTCCTCTCTGTCTATCCTCTCATCAACAAAGATGTTCCCGGTGCGCAAATTCACGTCAAAATATTTCTTACTGTAACTGGAAACAATACGTAGATCCCTGGTCTCCAGTTCATGTACATTGATGTTTAAATCCTTTGCAATATTCCCCACTACGGTGCCTTTGTTCACCTCCTCGGAAATCGAGTAGGATAACTGCGAAGCAGACCCGTCACAGAGACAAAGGGACACAACAATGTGAATCCAGACGTATTCCTTTTGTCCTCGGATATACATTGTTGATGCAACAACTGAACCCCGTCGATCATTTATCCTCAGTCCAGATATTTCCGTACAAAAAAAAGTAATTGTGTGGAAGCTCCTGCCCTTCTCGTCACAGCGCCTTCCGCGGGTGTACTGATGGCCGATGACGATTTCATTTTTTCCCATCCAGGGAGGAGTTTTGGATATACACACACATTCATGTCTACGGTCTCCAGCGACATCATGTGGTGAATGATCGGTAAGCAAATAAAATCCAGTGTATGAGAAAGTCATATAATGTCAACATAATGAATTACATCAGTGATCGGGATTAAACGTGTGTTTTTTTTTACATCCGGAGTGTGGTAACCCTACAACTGAATATTTAGATGGCTAATCAAGCTATTTTATAGAGTACAAATAATTCAATATGTCCAGAAAGAAAATTAGTACTTAATTTCAGAGTGTAGCCATATGACTTTCAATCACTGCAGGAAGCTACAGAGACTACACACTGCCAACACAATGACAAGCACCATGGACAGCGCCCTTTCACTACATTCAAAGAAAGGAGGCATAACAAACCTATCAGATCACATCAGAATGACACCAGTATCCCATGTTGTAAACTCAGCACCACGTCAACTGATGTTTCATTTCAGATAAAAACAACTTAAATCAATTTATTATACAATAAAATGCGTTCAACAAGCATAAGTGTAGCTGGGTTTGAAGTTGAAGGCACACAAACCTACTTCGGCACTAGGGAGAGCTTATTGCAATACTAGCAATAACTCAATAAACTATATCAATGTTCCCACTGTTACAGACGACCTTTGTACCTAAAGAAAATGTCGAATCTTGGTATTTCAGCATAGACCATTTAACACACAGTACATGTGACACACATTCTAAAAGTTTTCTTGTGGCTCAGCAACCGATTTTCACTATTTCCTAGCCTTCAAGTGCAGCCAGAGTGTTGTAAAAGATGTATTAATTTCTGTTTGAACAAGCATGATAGATTAGGAGTCAGTGACAGATGTTTGTTTATGATGCTTGACTGACGTTCTACACTATACGCACCTTCTTATTTTTCAAAATATTGCAAATCTTGATATTCAAAAGCAGCCAGGAAATGGCATCATTTTTTATGACAGTGTTGCCAACTTTTACAAGCACTCAAAACAAATGGCCTACCTTTTCTTTGTTGGGCAAAGTTTGAGTTCTGGTGAAAGTGTCTCCTCCATTAATACTGATCAGNTGCCAACTTTTACAAGCACTCAAAACAAATGGCCTACCTTTTCTTTGTTGGGTAAAGTCTGAGTTCTGGTAAAAGTGTCTCCTCCGTTAATACTGATCAGCTCAGCATCTACAGGCGGATATGGTGTGGGGAAAACCACTATGTCACTCTTGAGTGTGTCTGAGCTGAAACACACGTCATACTGCTGAGTAGCTTTGGAGTAAGACCAGCTCCCGTCAGGGTGGGTGGTGATCATTGGGGCGCTGTACCTGCTGAAAGTGCCGTCTGTCCTGTGGCATTTGACA